>NC_024801.2:16059040-16362838 GCF_000309985.2 Brassica rapa | reverse complement strand
GACAGGAAGAGAAGGGTCAAAGGTTGTAATAGACTAATCAAAGGAAGGCGATGTCATTGCTTACCTCGGTATTTGATGAAGTGTGTGAAACAAAAGCTGATTGAAGTAGGAGGTTAAAAAAAGAAAGCAGCAGTCTTTTGGGTTTATTATTACAGATGTGTTGTGTTCGTGGGTTAAAGTTCGAGGGGAAAGAAGAAGAAGAAGTGGTCGAGAGAGGGGGAGGCTCGCACCTGGAAGTCAAACGAATCTTTGTGGTGGTTCGTTTGACTTGACTTTCCATGTCTGTATTATTCCTTTTCTCCCCGATTCTTTTGTCGAAAGTTAAAAAAAAAATTATAAAAATAATTTCTATGACTAAACTACAAAAAAAATAGTTCTTATATAATTTTATAGAAATTGAACCTTAAACATATTGGTATCAAACTATTAATAAAAGAATTAATCAATCATTGATTCATTATATTAATGGAGTTTTATAATATAAATTTATTTTTTAGTTAATTTGATTAAAAATCAAAAGTAAAAGTTTTTGATAATAACTAAATAGGGTATTTTTTAAAAAAAAACTGCATAAAATTTTGTGTATTGTCATACCAAAAAAAACAAATTTTGTGTATTGCTTCTGTTAGAAAAAATTATTTTTGTGTATTACTTTTTTTTTCTAGAATTACTTTTTGTAGATAAACACTTTTCTTTAATTTTGTGTATCTGGATAGAAAAAATCAGATTAGTCTTTTATAAACCACAAAAGTATATATTGTTTTGTCATTAAAAATGTGGACTTTGACAAAGAAAAACCTTCAAAATGTAAATTTTAACCATTGAACCATGACACTATGGATAGTGTTTGGATAGTGTTTGTCATCTATGGGGCACAATGCTTTCGTCTCGTATGGTCCAGTTAGTAGGTTTAAGAACCGACTTTTTCTGAGTAGTAGGAGAAGTTTGTGTTCATTAGAGTGAAATTACAACAAAAATTTGCATTTGATAGTGTAGGGTCCAAGTAGTGTTCCTAGATAATACTAAATCCTTTGTTTGTAAGTGAGGTTAAAGCACTTGTATGGTGTAAATCTTGTATCCCTTCTTTGGTGAATATAAAGTTGATGTTTGAATTAAAAAAAAAAAAGGAAAAAGAAGAGTCATTCTTGGGTTCACCGCCTAGGTGAACCTAGAAACCAACCAATATGATTTCATTATTTTAAATTCAATATCTTTTAAAAAAAGTAAACAAAATATTCTCAAATTATATTATGTTTTTAAAATAAAAAAGTAAAAAAAAAGATAATAGTTACAGAAAAAAGAATTAAAAAAATATATATTTTTAATGTTCTCAACAAAATACTAAGCCCTAAATCCTAATCCCTAAACCCTAAATCCTAAACCCTAAACCTTTGGATAAACTCTAAACCCTTGGGTAAACCCTAAACCCTTGGATAAATCTTAAACTCTAAATAAAAAACACTAAAACCCTAAACCCTAAACGCTTGAATGTTTTAGTGTATAGTGATTTTGATTTAGAGTCTAGGATTTATCCTAGAGTTTAGGATTTATCCTAGAGTTTAGAGTTTATCCAAGGGTTTAGGGTTTAGGATTATGGGTTTATGGATTAGAATTTAGGGTTTAGGGTTTAATGTTATGCTGACGATGTAAAATATTTTTTTTTGTAATTATTACTTTTTTTTACCTTTTAATTTTAAAAACATAATATAATTTGATAATATTTTGTTTTCTTTTTTAAAAGATATCGAAAATAAAATAAAACAATTCTATTGGTTGGTGAACTTAGAGGTTCACCCTAGAGGGTGGACCTAAGAATAAGTCGAAAAAGAACCATGACACTTGATAGTTTTTTTTCCAACACTTGATTGTTTATAAATCATAAATAAAATTAAACAATTATATTTGGATTTCAAATTAGCCAAGTGGGAGGGATTTTCTGCCATTTTCCGTACAAATACTCTTTTTTTTTTTCATTAAACATGAAACTGTTTACAAATAACATAAGTTCGTATATAGATCTTATGTCTAATCACCCTAACTTGATAATGTTACAGAAATAGAAACCCCCCAAGAAGGAAATAAACCTAAACTAAACATGTACAAACCCAAGTGAGAATCAGTTTCTTGGGACGTTAGACAAAAACGTCTTACATAGGAACCAAAGTACACGAAGCATACACAATCCTGCCTTTCCAGCCTTGAAGCAACCAGTTACCATCTTGATCAACATCAAACTCTTTGCTTCTGTATCCACTCTCCACCATCAGCTTCAGTTTCTGAACCAGCTCCTTCTCAAGCGTAAGCTGTCTAAACCCGGCTCTCATCGCCCTCGCCTGCCACTGCTTATAACTCTCAGGCCTCTCCACTCTCTCACTCCCCTCGCACGCCACCACGTTCATTATCTCCCTCCCGTAGAACTCCTTCTCGAACATAACCCTCATCGGATCTCCTCGAGGCAGGCTCGTGTCGCACATGTCGAAGAGAGAAGAGTAATGAAACAGAACCTCTCTAAACCTCGTCACAAAGAAAGGCGCGTTGTAGGAGCCGCTGAGGACCGCGGGGATGAAGACGTTTGGTTTGATCTTCTTGATCAGCTTCAGAACCGCATCTCTCGGGCTGTGGACCGCCACCGTCTCATCTAACAGGTTCCTAAACCGGAACAAAGAGTTCACAGCAACAAACTCGCCTTCTCTTAGCTTCAAGTCCTCAAGTTTGATTGTTTCCCACTTCTGAGCAATACCATTATACTCAAACGGAACATTGTACCTCTGACAATACCTAGCTAGCCGTTCACCCGTCTCATTAACTCCCTCGGCCGGTCTAAACCCGCGTTGAGGAAGCTCTATACCGGTTATCCGAAGCTTACACGATCCACCGCGTCTCCAAGCGAGGCGGTGGATCAGAGGAGGCCACTGGAAGCCGTAAGAGATGCCGAAGTCGATGATGTGGATGGTTTTGGCATCGGTAGGAGCCAAGTGCATGATGCTGTGGTTAGCGAATATGATCGCTGTTTTCTTGAACGGGCAGACGGATATGTACGTCTGGTAAGCTTTCAGCATGTCGGAAGCAGATGTTTTCTTGGAAGACAAGGCGGTGTAAATCTGCGTACCCGTCCCGGCCAAGCGTGCTTCGAGGCTGTCTGCGAGGTAATGAGCTAACCTCTCTGTGCCATCTCCGTGAGATGAAGAATGCTGCCTTACTTGTCTCAACAAATCTTCCGCCATTTTACGGTCATTACTAGACACAGCTTGTGCGCATGAGACCAAAAGTGTCCTCAGATCAGGTGTCGTCTCTTTCTTATAACTGTTGCCACTAGCTGCATGCTTCTGTTGCGTTGTGTCGCTTTTATAACTTGATGATGAATCGTCTTTGGCGGTTTCTTTTATGAAGTTGTCGTTAAGAATGCATAGAGGTTGCTCCTTAGGCCGGCCGAATAACAGAACTTTATCAAACATTTCAGATAGCTCAGCTTCATCGACGTAAACAGCTGATTGCTTTTTACTTCTTTCTTCAGACAGAAAATGTTCATCTTCACGCCAATGTTTTTTCTTTCCGGTGCTTCTGTAAGGGAGCACAGAGTGATGCTCCTTAGGATCATTATTTGGTGGGATGTAACTCTCCACATCTATAACTAACTGAGAACTCTTTGGAAGGAACTTGCTAGCTTCCTCCTTACCTCTATTGAACTGAAACGCCAATTCGCTGTCATTGAACATATTAGAAACCAAATCGTTATTAAAACTTGACTTGAGAGCCACGTTACTTCCACCAGAAGGCTTGGGATTGGATCTAGTAGACTGGAAAACAAAGTTGTTGGAGATGGGTGAGTGCAACCAAGAAGGTCGTCTACTGTTCTCCAAACAATCAAAACTCCAGTCAGAGGAAGTGGTGCTTGAGGCATAACCTGGAGAAGAACCGTCAGGACTATGAGCCAACCGCTCAGGATGATCAGGGTACTTCTGGCCGAGAGCTTCATAGAGAGATTTCTCAGCTGCTTGAAGAGACAAAGCGTCGTGAAACATACAAGGCTTCTCCTCCATGTCTTCTTCCATAAGCACTTGGCTTATGTATTTCAGAACAGAATCAGAGAAATCAGATTCAGCATCAGCAGCATGTGAATATGGATCCGGATGAGGAGGAGCTGGAGGAGGAGGAGGAAAGGGAGATGGGATTTCTAGTAAAGCTTGATCATCCAAATAGAAGCCGTCTCCATAATTGAAATCGAAGTTGTCAAATGATCCAGGGAACCCAGCAGAATAAGAACCCATCAGTTTTCTCAAGAACCCTAACAAACCCTAAGAATTGTTCCACAAGAAACCCTTAATACTGAAAGTCTCCGAGAGAAAACCTGGTTTAGAGGTTGAATCTTTTTGCTCTCCCTGATCAAGATAATAAACAGCAAAACAGAACTAATCACAAAGCGGTGATGTTTAGTAATACCAAGTAGGCAGGTTTTATTTTTAGTAAGAAACAAAGTTTGCAACCGTACCTGTTGAGTTAGAGATGCGCCGATTCAGATGCTATGGAGGAAAAGTTTGTGTTGGAGGAAATGGTCTGTGTAAGTGGGTGGGGATATAGGTATTGTTTTTGTATGGTATTATTATAAACTAATAGAGAAGAACAAATTGATGAAAGATACAGTTTTTTCAATAATTTAATAAAAGGACACTTAAATTGTCCTATGTCCTCTTTATACGAATCAGAAATCCACTCGGCCAGGAAGCCTTTCGAGTTTGAAAGAGGATCCTGGACGATTTTATTTTCTTTATATTGTTATGTGGTATAATATTTGACAATTTGGCGCCATCAGTTGCCAGGTTTTTAGATACAGTACTTGAATTAACCAAATGATTCGGTTAAACCGTTTAGAAAAAATAATTGGCAAACTTACAAATGGATTATTGCACTTTTTATAGATGGTTGATGGTAACTTTTGTCCTGATTCATAATTAATTGACTGTTTGTAATAGTAATTTCAATATCCTTATTTCAGTGGAGTGATCTAAAGAGTTGTTTTGTTTAGCTGGATCATACTGGAGTGATACAAGAATAGTAACTATAATCAATTCAGTCTAAAATATACAGTAAATAGCTATTTTTTGGATTGTTGTGAGATTTAACTATGAGACAATGTGTGGAATAACCCAAAAATAGTAACTTTTTGACACTATGCGGACGAAAATGCCCTTATGCTTTGTCGAAAACAAGTAACTCTAGATCTATCAGTTAAATATTTACATAGCAGGTAACAATCTACATACCAACTAACATATCCGCTAATAATTTCAGTATCATCTAACAATCTATGTATCAAACAAATGTATCGACTAACAAATCATATATCAGTTAATGAAACTATTAACAATTAATTAGTTATCTATTAAATAGCTTCAAATCTATTTGTAACAGCTAACACTTCATATATCGATTAAGAATCCATTAAAATCTAAATAATAGCAGATAAGTAATAAAATACCTACTAACGTATATATTATCTAAAAGTTGATTGTGATTCGAAATTGGAAACATCGGAATTGAGATGAGATAATAAGATTAGCATTATGGATGTCAAAAGAATCAGAATAAAAAAATAAAGATTTGAATTGAATTAGAAGATGATTTGAAGAATTTGTACGAGAGATAAATAGATTAGAACACATAATAAGAAGAAAAGATAGAGATAGAGATAAGGGTATTATAGTCACTAAAAATATTTTTAAAAAACAAAGTTATATGACAAATTACATGGGTTTCTCGGTGCATCTACGCCAATTACTCTTTAACTATTACAAAAAAATATGTATTCATATGAAAAATTTGAGTTAACACACTTGCAGATCCACAAAGCTAAAACTTTTTGGAGTATTGTTTTATCTACTAATTTTTCTTCAGTTTACATATTTACGATTTTTGTTATGATGAAATTGTTAATGTGAACACGTTTAAGGATATGATCAATTCGAATCTAAGTTGTTATCTTTCATATAGTATTAAAGAGAAACCAAACAATACTGTAGTCAATATTATATCTTGTTTGTTATTGTTAATCATCTATTGTTATGAAAGTCAGTCGGTGGTGAGATTATCATATTCGCACTATGTAAGACAAATAAAATATGATTAGATAGTTTAACTAATAATTTCCAACTTTTTACTTCCCACTCAAATATGATTATTTTTGTATAGAAAAGGATAAATATCACCATAGTTAGTATTCAATCAATATACTATCGATTAGTGGTTAAAGGTGGATAAGTGGAACATGTCATCCGGCGAGAAGATAGCATCCTCACTCACAAACACAAGACAATGCACAAACACAACTATCAAGCTTAGCTTCAGGAACAATTTTTATTGTTTTCAAACTTATATCTTAACGGTCTGTGACCACACGTACTAAATGCAGTGAAATTGAAAAAGAAAAAACAAAGTTGATGACGAGATTCAAAGAGAGAGCATTGGTATGCACCGCAACAAAAGTTGTCTTTTACCCTCAGCTTCATTGTTACTGATTCTTATAAATACGAATAGTCTGACATATGCAATGAAACAAGAAAGTAGAACCAAACAATAATATGATCAACGAGGAACAATCAAATTAAATGAACCATATTTTGTCCCTTTTCAAGATATTCCCTACTACTGTCTAAAAAGCAATTAGATGTTTTAGTGGTGGTGGTATCAGCTGCATAACTGGGAACACATCTGCTGAATCTGAGACTGGTTCTCGTTACCAAGCGTGTACATCTCTGTTCTCCCGTTAGCTATACACGTCAAGTTCATCTGCTTCCCAATCTGGCTCGACTGCACCAAATCACCATTCTTAGCTTTTTTTATAAAATTTCAAAAGAAAAATAAAAAATCTGAAGAGCTTTTTACCTTACAGTACATATTTTGAGATTTACAGTTCCACAGTGACGTAGGCATACAACTGAGATAATGGCACCATGGACAGTGCTTGTTCAAATCCGTCCCTCGGAGAAGTACAATGAGCCCAACGGTATATCTAACAAAAACATTTCAAAAACTTGCGTTAAGCTCTCTCACTGTATTTCAATGGATTCTTGGTGGCTAAAAAAGAAGAAGCATACCCTGCAATCAAAAGCAGTAAAGAGGTGATCCAGAGAACGTATTGGTACGGCTTGTGTTTGGATTTAGCAGAAGGTGCGGCGTAGCCACGAGGGTTGTTCCTCTGGTTGAAGTATCCATACTGAGGACGGATCAAGAAAACAAAGCCTAGAAGAAACCCGGAAGTGAACCCTCCGAGATGGGCAAAGTTGTCTACATGCGGAAGAATACCTACTGCTAGATTAATGGCTATGATGAAGATGAGTGTCAAAAGAGCTGCAAACTGCAAATGGAGGAGATGTGAATCATTTAGACACACAACATCATTCATTCATGGGAGGGAAGGTGTAAGTGTTTTTTGATCATCATCTTTTTCACCTTATTTGCGTATATAGTCCAGTTAGTGAGAAGCTCAGAAAGCATAGCGCCAAGCAAACCGAATAATGCTCCAGAGGCACCAACGGATATACCCTCCCGGTTAAAGAGAGATGATAACAAACTCCCACCGAATCCAGATATCATATAGAGCAATCCAATGCGTACTGTCAAAAGGAGGATGATACAACTCAAAGACCACCAAACTGCATCCATAATAAATGGTTAAAGACAATGATGATAACATCCATACCGAACCCAAACTCTTGCTCGAGCCGAATACCGATGAAGATAAGGCTTAACATGTTGGCAAGCACATGGAAAACACCAGCGTGTAGCCATATACAAGTGAACAAGCGCCACACTTGGTGCTTATCCACCACCATTGTTACCTCTAAAGCCCCCATCTTCTCCAACCTAATTCGAAACAACACATAACATCAAAGTAACTAACTACACAGTCTCCACTTACACAAGATCAGATCCTCTCAATGTCAAAAGCCAAAAAGTTGAAAGCTTTAGGGATACCCACGTGGAAGAAGAGGGACCCAGGAGAGGATTCTCCTTCATAGGCTGAAACGCGAACCTCCCGAGAAACCTAGCGGAGCACTTTTGCGAGTTCTTAGGGCAATCGTTGATGAACATCGAAACGGCGAAAAGCACAATGTTAGCCGCCACGATAGCCGGAACCAGCCACGGGAACCAGAGCTTGAAAGGCCGAAACTCCGCGAAAGAAGCGCGCTGCCTCCCCCCCGGAGAAGATCGCGCCGCGGAGACGTTGCTTACCGGCGGCGGCGGATCCACCACCTTGATCTCCAGACCTTCGCGAGACATTTTCGAGAGAGCGAGATCTCTTCTTCGTCTTGGTGTGATGACCCGTACCTAAAAGAAAGGATCGAGCTTTTTCACGACATTGTCTCCAGCAGAAGCGAAGGGAATCAGAAGATGAATCAATCGTCTTTCTTTCCTCTTTTTTTTTTTGGGGGCATTCCTCGTGAAGAAGCTAATTAATATGAAATAGTTTTTATTTATTGTTATTATCTTAGGTTAGATCATATTAGCGACTGAGAAGATTCGAATATTAATTGCGCTAACAGTTGCCTGATTAAATCACATGATCAAGTCTCTGAGTAGTTTGTATTTTATTAGCAAGAGTTTAAAAATAGAAAATTATTCCTTTCCGTTTCTTGTGAATCCAGATAATGTGTTCCTTGCCTTCGAATCCAAATGATTAATTTGATTTAGCTTCTAAACTCGTCAATCATGTTATAATAATTGTAATTCCATATAATTATAATTATACACAAGATCTTGAATCGGTGGAGATTTCTTATCAATAATACCTTTGCCTTCCATATTTCCTTCCGATTTTGTAACTTTGGATTTTTGTTTTAAAATTTAAACTACAAATTCTGTGGCTTTTTTTTAGATTTTATTGCTTTATATTTTTTTTTATAACATCGACTAAATTTATCGGTTCAGATAGCCAAACCGGAAGGATATAATCAACATAAAACATAGTTGAAAGAAAACTCTTTGCACTACATGTAAACTTGTCCGTCATAATTTTTTTGTGTTTTGAGAATATGTCTGATCCGAAAGTTATGGAAAAAGTCTTAATGCGTCGAAATTCTTCCATACGTATAGAAAAAAAACTGATCATTTTTTAGGTGACGACATCATCTTAACCAATTGAAAACAATCGATCGCGAATACTACATCAAAAAATTTAATAAGTCTTCATCCATTCTATTGCCCATATCGGAGCTTCACACTCAGTATGTAAAAGTGATAATCTACATTGAAGATTCATTGCTCCCATCATCACTTCAGTCAAGCCTATTTTTTGACAGTACCATCATTATCTAGTGTATATATCTTCCTCTCTCCAGGCACCATCAACATAACAGATTCTAGTTAAAATTTTTAAAATAAACATAAAGCTATAGAAAAAATTAAGGCCAACATATTTCATTTTTAAGATTTTAGGCTGTAATTTTAGAATTTCTTAATAAAACTTGATTGTCTTGATTTTATTGTTGTACAGAAAATTATGGCAATATAATCTATAGAGGACTCACATCCATCACCAAACACTCTCTATATATGCTTTAAGTCTTTAATTAAAAATAAGTATTGTTTTTTGTACTAAAGATTTAAGCTTCAACATGAGTGTTTATGTAAGAAATTTTTACCTTAAATTCTCTTAATCTATTTTGATAATTTTGTAGAAATATATTTATTAAAAATTATGCTTCTGTAAAGCTCATAAAATTTGAGGGCCAGGCATACCTCTCAACAATGTGCAAGATACAAGAGCTTTCTTCATCACTTGTTCAGTGATGAAATAGAGATCCGTGGAGATCTATCTACTCGAAAGAGCTGGCCGACTTACTCATTAATCCATGCAGTCCCGATAGTCTGAACTGTGTTTACTACTTTACAAATAATCTAGTTACTTATAAATTATAATTATATGTAGGCTTTTTAATTTTTGACCCCCAGTTCAAATGATTGTATTTTTTTCTCATTATGTATCCAAAATTTTATTTTTGTTTTAAGCAGTTCAAATGATCCGTATTTTTCCTCATATTGAATCCCAATGTATTTTTGTTTGAATCAGTTCAACAATACTTAAAAGAAACACTAATTAAGGACACATCTTGATTAGTTTACCTTCAAAATGTTACTAATTAACGCTTAGTTTGTGGAAAAAGACACATATTTTCATTAATTACTACAAAACCTAGTTATACCTTTGAACGCTTCAACACCCTCACAATCTCACATCTCTCTCACAGCCTCCATTCCTTTTCTGAATCTGCAAGAGATCCAATCTTTGCCCTAAATCTCTCATTCAGATTCAGAATCATCACATATCCTTTTACGATATCTTCTTCCGCAAGCAACAATTCAAGGTTTGGAGGTGAGATTTGGCTGATGCATGAGAAAACCACAAAGGAGAGGAGCGATGGCGATGGAGAAGTCGAGCTCAAAGTACAGAACACAGTTTTGGTACGTGGCAATGGTCTCTTTCCTCCTCTGGCTTGTCTTGCTTTACCTTTTCAGCTCCTCCGCGACAACCGTTCATACCCACGAGAGATTGTTCCGACAAGAAAACGTCATCAATCTCCCCATCAACGTCCCAAAACACGTCCAAGAATCTGATCAGGCTGTTCTCCCTGTCGACGTCCCAAAACACGACCAAGAACCTGACCAGCCTGTTGTCGTCTCGGACGTAGACAGCAACACTCTTCCTGCTAATACCTCTCAGGAGGTTCAGATTTCGGAAGATGCCAAGGTTGTGACTGATCTCGTTGAGGAACTCGAGAAAGAAAATATTGAGAACGAGAAGAAGAGAGCTGACTCAGGTTTGAGTGGTCGGACCACGAGGTCTAGGAGGGGACATCGAGAACCGAGAAAGGCTAGATTGGAACCTGAGAAGAAAAGGGTTCACCATAATGATGATGATAATGAGAGGAATGTGGTTAACAGTGATGAGAATCATCAATCATACGACAAAGAACTAAACTTTTTGGAGCCTAAGGATGACGTGGGATCCAAGAAAGATCGAGTAGGTAAGGAAATGGCGAATGATTTGTCCAATAATGATATTGAAAGTGACAACACTTCTGAAACAGTGTCTGAACCAAAAACTCAGAGACATTTCACACCGAATAAGACAGTTTCCGTGGCCAAGAACAGAGTAACCTCCCGGAGAAACCGACCTAAAGTTATGGTACGGCCAAGAGCAACGCGACGTAACGATCCATGTCGAGGAAAATACGTTTACATGCACGACGTTCCATCGTTATTCAACGAGGAGCTTCTCAAGAACTGCTGGACGCTGAGTAGGTGGACGGACATGTGCGAGTTAACATCCAACTTCGGTTTAGGCCCTCGTCTACCGAACATGGAGGGAGTTTCCGGTTGGTTCGCCACAAACCAATTCACACTAGAAGTGATATTCCACAACAGGATGAAGCAGTACAAGTGCTTGACCAAAGACTCGTCTCTGGCTTCAGCGGTGTATGTTCCTTACTATCCAGGTTTAGACTTGATGCGGTTCCTGTGGGGACCGTTCCCTTTCATGAGAGACGCTGCGGCGCTTGATCTGATGAAGTGGCTTAGGGAGAGACCAGAGTGGAAGAGAATGGACGGTCGAGATCATTTCATGGTGGCTGGTCGCACCACTTGGGACTTTATGCGTACACCAGAGAATGAATCTGATTGGGGCAACAGGTAAGCTGCCAATCCTAATTCGTTGATTAAATCTAAGGGGATGAGTAGTATATCTGATTAATAGTAGAACTGATATATAGCATACTAATGAAGCATGGGAAGCACAAGAGTTTTAGTATAATCAAATAACATTTCACTTTTACTTGTTACTAACTTCGCTATATAGCAGCATTTCAAGAACTCAAGAACATAAGAAAACTTTGATGAATACTATGAATGATAAAATTGTTGCATAATCATAAGAAAACATATATATATATATATATATATCACTAATCTTGGAATATTACATAAATTATATGTCACTAAATATTAGTTATAATATCAATAACGTTTCACTTTTGCTTGTTAGTTATTACTTGCAGCATTTTAAGAACACAAGAACAATAAAAAAATTGATGAATTATATGAACGGAAAATAGTTGCATAATCATATATATCTATGTATATCATTAATCTTGGAGAATTACATAATATAGAGCATTCATGAATGTTTTAGTTTTTTTTTATTAAACAAGCTTTCTCATTGTTGTGTCTCTCTTTCTACCTAGCCAGGTTAATGATCTTGCCGGAAATTAGAAACATGACGATGTTACTAATAGAATCAAGCCCATGGAACTACCACGGGTTCGCGGTTCCTTACCCGACCTACTTCCACCCTTCAACCAACGCAGAGATCCTCCAATGGCAGAACAGAATGAGAAGAATCAAACGTCGTTACCTATTCTCCTTCGTTGGTGCACCACGTCCAAACCTAGGCGACAGCATAAGAACCGAGATCATGGACCAATGCAAAGCTTCCAGAAGAAAATGCAAGCTTCTCGAATGCGTTTCAGGCTCTCAAAAATGCTACAAACCCGACCAGATCATGAAGTTCTTCTTGAGCTCAACGTTCTGTCTCCAACCTCCTGGCGACTCCTACACTAGACGGTCTACATTCGACTCGATATTAGCCGGTTGCATACCGGTTTTCTTCCATCCGGGGTCGGCTTACGCGCAGTACATTTGGCATTTACCTAAAGATATCGGTAAATATTCTGTTTTTATACCGGAGAAGAATGTTAAAGAAGGTAAAGCGAGTATAGAGAAGGTTTTGAGTAGGATTCCGAGGGGGAAAGTTGTGGCTATGAGAGAAGAAGTGGTGAAGTTGATACCGAGGTTGATGTATTTTAACCCGTCTGGTAAGAGAGGAGACGCGGGAAGGTTTGAAGATGCGTTTGATGTGGCAGTGGATGGAGTGCTGCAAAGAGTTGAAGGGCTGAGGAAGAGGATTGAGGAAGGGAATGAAGAGATTTTCGAGTTTCCGGAGCAGTTTTCTTGGAAGTATAACGTGTTTGGGAATGTTGAGAAGCATGAGTGGGATTCTTACTTTGATAGGCATTGATTCATTTGATATTAGACTGTGTTTGATGTGTGTGTGTTTTGTTTTGTTTTCTTCAATTTCTTGGGAGATAAATGAATGTAGTAGTTGTGATTGTGATCGTAGAAATGATATTATTTCTCTTAGTTGGTTTTGTTTGATTCACGCAATTTCAAGGGGATGTTCATTGGTTGAGAGAGACTACAACAAGTTCATTGGTTGGGGCTGATTAGCTACGCTTGTCTTTTGCTTTAGAATTTGTATTGAAGAAATTTCTCTCTTTGTGCTTGTGACTTTTTTTAAAAACTAAAAACATACCCCATTCATTAAGATACTAGGAAGATACAAATTGTCTCTCATGGTTCATTAGGGATACAAATTGTCTCATGATTTATAGAGGTACAACATTCAACAAAAGGCATAATTAATTAAACAAGAAGCAGCTTAATCCACCGCATTATCCACCATCTGTTGAGCTTCTACAGTTCTACTTTGCAGGTAGAGAAGCTGAACTCATTCAGACTTCATGAAGCCAGTCATCAGATGTGACTTCAAACAAGAATACAAATTTTTTTTAGGGCTTTAGATTATTGGATAAGTATATAACTATAAATTCTAAATTCATGTTCTTGGTTGAGTAAATGTGCTGCGTTTAGTATTAAACTGTTCATATAACTAGCATCAAAGCGTCTGTAGTCCAACGGTTAGGATAATTGCCTTCCAAGCAATAGACCCGGGTTCGACTCCCGGCAGACGCATTTTTTTGTTTCGGTTTCGATTACCTTTTTCATTTCCGTTCTTCGTGAATGTATTATACAGAATCAGCTAGGAATAGTAAGATGCTAGTGAATTTCTGTCGCGAATTTGGAGAGACCCTGGAAAAAAAGTACCATTTTGTAGCATAACATACTACTTGGTTTATTATTACACAAAATTAAAAAGAAAATAGTTGACAAAACCAAAGGATGTTGTTCCATTTGAAATCTAGAAAACAAACTACCGAAGCTAGTTCCAATCTTTAGAAAACAAAAGCGTAAATAAGAATGTCATCTGAGAAACCATGAAAAGCACCTTCTGCCAAACCATCTTCTCAGCAGGGATAAAGAGCCAACTTAAGCGCAAGAGGGGGTGTCTCTATTTAGAAGCTAGACAAGCTATACACCAGAATCCACGCAAGCTGAAACGTTATTTATTCATCACAAAGTTATAAGACTGATGAAAATCTTGAGATCAGAGAGTGTAAGAGAGGGAGAAGATGTAAAAAATACCATGAATACACTTAGAGAAGCAAAGAGACCGTCCTGGAGCAGAGCTGCGTGACCCCCATAGTCTTCTTCATCGATCTTCAGAATCAATGCATAGTAACCGTATACTATACCTGAAGATATTGCCAGAAACCTGCCAAAATTTTACAGTCATTCTAATAAGCCTTGATAAAAGGCGTGAGTCTTTTCTTTTAGAACAAAAAAAAAAGACAATAGTAACTGTTGTAGCTTCTTATTGTCTGAAAATGTGATGGTCTTTTAAGAGTTCTATAATCATCAATATAGATCAAAGCTGTGGAACCTAAAACGATACAGAGGACATATTAAACCCGATGACGTGGATCAAACACACATGAATTAAAAAAAAAAAACCGAAACTGAAGCTAAGGCAAGGAGGTTTGTTCATGCTTTATGGACATACTTGTTACATTGCAGACAAAAGACAAATGAATAAACTTACAGAAGTAACCAGATGCCACCAACCAAAGGAATGGCACCCCAAAGCAATCCGCAGAGTAATCCAACAACTTGCCTGATCCAATGCAACACATCTCCTAGTTGGTCCTGTCCCCAACACATAAAACCGAACCGCGACATTGTCTTATTGATCCAATGCAAAATCACTCATAATTTTTAAGACAAGTTTACCTTGTCCCAGGAAGCTTCAGAATCAAACAGTTTGGCGAATTTGAAAGAAGTCAGATGACTGTTTTGGTGGTGAACCTCTTCGTCGTTGTCTTGATGATGATTCGACTTCCCAGATCTCCTTTCTTTCATATTTTTTTGCCGATTTGATGATTTTCGAAAGAAGATCTAGATCCGATGCAAAAAAAGAAGGCAGGATTGAGAATCAAAACCCAATCGATAGAATCTAATCTAGGGTTCTTTTTGCTTAAAAGAAAGGGTTCTGAATTCTGATGATTCAGATCTACCACCTCCGGTTAAGATGATTTTTTTTTTCTCCTTTTTATTTTATTTATGTTTGTTTTAATTTAAAATACATTTGGTTATGATGGGGGCGGAACGTGACAAATAATGCAGCTGGAGACTAAACAAACAAATACAAAACTATTTCCCTTCTTTGATTTCTTTTTTTTTTTGTCTTAAACTAATTTGCAAAATTGATTCCCTTTATGATCGTGTTTGATTTTTTTTTACAAAACAGCATATCATCATAATGATTATAACATGACATAGTTTTTTCTTTGTAACATAACATGGTTCTTTCAAAGCTAGATAGTCACATCACATTATTACAAAAAGTTATAGACAATTCAACAATAACAGTTCTATCTTTTTTTTTGAACAGTAATTACAGTTCTAACTACTTTATACAATTCACGTCTTATTACATCATCTTATAAACTGTTTTTCGAAGAAACACGTTTAATGATATTCTTTGCATCATCTTTGCAATCATTAACATATCATTAGTCAAATCATTAGAATAAAATAGCTTCTGCAACATGACACAGTTTGGGATCATCAGTTTTGTGTCAGGGCTTGAACCAAGTAACGCTATACGGACAAAGACTCAACGGCCTGAAACACTTTTTTTAAACACTGGAAATCATACATATGATTCACATTATTTTTCAACAAATTATACGCAAAGAAATATTTATGAAAAAGAAGACATACTATGATCATTTATTTGTATAGATGTGAGTAAAGAAGACAGATCCTCCAAAAAAAATGAAAAGACAACTCAAAGAACAAGAAAAAAACAAACAAACCAGTTATTCAGACCAATCTGGAAAAAGAACACACACAGACAAACATTACAGAAACACATCAGAACAATTTTCTGTTATGTAACAACAAGATAAAGGATGACTCATGTCGAGGCCTAGCGTGCATCAGGGGTCACCTGGGTTCCAAAATCAACAGTCAACTCTAACGAGTTCTTTGAGTCACCATCTTGATACTGTCTGCCTATCCTCGAATTCTCAGAGATCAAACACTCTTTAAGCACGTTAACAACTCTCGACATTGTTGGTCTATCAGATGAAGAATGACTCACACATGACATTGCTAATTCAAGGATCTTCCAGACTGTGTTAGAGTCATAATCTCCACCAAGGTTTGAGTCAACGATTTTCTCAAGATCTCCTCTGCTTATTAGAATCTTCACCCATTCTGCTATATGAGCTTTTTCTCGGGTTAGCTCAATCACAGACCGGTTTGTGATGATTTCCATGAGTACAATACCGAAACTGTAGACATCGCTCTTCTCGTTTAACCAATTTGTTTGGTAATATCTGCAGAATAAAGAGTTTTATGGAACTTAATGAAGGAACAAACAAAAGTTGAATTTAGATTTGTTTTCTATGTATTAGAGCACTTACTCAGGATCAAGATATCCAGGTGTTCCAGCAACTACTGTTGCTACTTGAGTTTCAGCTCCGACACAAAATGATCTTGAAAGTCCAAAATCCGCGAGTTTGGCCTCAAAACGATCGTCCAATAGTATATTTGTACTTTTGACATCTCTATGAACCATTGGCGGCTCACATCCAACATGCAAATACTCTAAACCTATGGACATAAAATCATATCTATGTTATGACAATGCTACATTATAGTAAACTTGGTGTTATCTTTGCAATGTTATAAGAAAAGGACTACTGAAATTCTTAGGTTTGCTAGAATTGACCTTGTGCTGCCTCGACAGCAATTTTTAGTCTACTAGCCCATTTCAAAGTAGATCCAGCCGCTTCTCCTGTAAATGAAAATGCTGAATCCATACATGTTGAAGACATCAAAATTATTGATTCATGGACTAATAAAGACATGTCTTGTATAAATGATTAGTTACCTGATAAATGTTGTTTAAGGTCTCCATTAGCCATATACTCATAGATAAGTGCTAAATGGCCTCCTTCATCACAGTAACCAACCAGGCTTACCAAGTTTATGTGATGAACTCTTAGAAGAAGTTCCACCTTTTGGATACATTTCATAAATATGAAACTTTCAATAAGACATTAACCTTAAGTATTTTTTTTTTCGATTATATAAGTCGAAAAACGTGAACGCACCTCTGCCTTAAATTCCTTATAGCCTTGAACTGATGACTCGGAGAGAACTTTAACAGCTACTGGTTCGGTATCACTCAAAGAACCATGGTAGACAACTCCAAACCCTCCTTCTCCAAGAACTGTTTTGAAGTTGTCCGTAAGTTCTACTACCTCTGAATAAGTGAACCTTTTCTTTTTGGAGTATATCGAGGACTTTCTTGGTAACTCTCGTGTAGCAGCTGTGCCTGTACATGGAAAGATCAAAGCAATGCCATTATCATTAACTATGAAACTTAATAGTTTATTAAGCCTTGTGTTTTTCTTGATAGATGATTCTGTCTATCAATGTACCTTCTGATAGAGGGGCTTTCTTTCTGAATACAAAAAAGAGAGCCAGCAAGGCAATAAGAGCCACGACTGATGCAACCGATGCAATAACTGGTACTAAAACTTTCTTCTTATTGTTGTTGCATGAGTCAGAGAGACAAAGATTTGGGTTTCCATGAAAACTAGTGGACAAGAACGTTATTAGATATACAAATCATCAGTAAAAATGAATATTGTTATGAAGAAACTTACGTCAACTTGAGGCCTTTCTTTTCTCTATCACGAAGGGCTTGAGGAATTGGACCGGTTAAACTGTTCCACCCTAAGTTTCTGCCAAAACAGAGTAGAACATTAATTGTTATATACATGATGAAATATATGATCACTCGTCGTTCAAGACTCACATGATCAACAGTGATTCCATGTTAGCTAGAAACGCAGGCACTTCTCCACTCAGATTGTTATTCGACAAGTCCCTTTTAGCAGAATAAGATAAAAGTTTAAGATGCAATATAAAATCTTATAACCAAAATAAATTCAGTTTTGAGGATATTATAATCTCACAGTTCTTGTAGATGGGTTAGATTTTGTATGCTAGATGCTATGACCCCTTCTAGTCCACTTGATGATAAGTCTCTGATTACAAGAACAGCATAATACACATTTTTAGAGATATACACATCGAAAAACTTTTTAAATAAATGATTAGATAATCTTACAAGGAAATGATTCTTGGCGGAATAGTAGTATTTGTGTAGCTGCAGTTTATACCCTCCCATTTGAACATCTGAGGAACGCATGGATCTCCTTGCCAGTCGATTCTACTCAGTTCATAAGTATCTCGAACATTCTGTACCGCAGCCACTAAAAAAATAAAACCCAAATTATTACAAAGAATCATACATATTAATATTGAGAGAAATGAATGCTAATATGATCATTGATTTGTCTCACCATCCTCTGGATTAGTTTCAGCATCTGGAAACTCAATAATCTTGTAAGCTTCCATGGCGTTAACCATTGGTGGGAGAGTTGAGTTCTGAGTCATAACCAGCTCCACAGTACATCCAAGAAACCTACATTTCATAGGCGATGTGTTGTATAGAGTCTCTAGTTGTAACTTTTGAGGGCGATAAGCTGAAACAGTAAAGTTTTCGTCCATTCCTTTCCATGTAATATCAAATTCTCTTGTATCATTGCCTCGAAGTGATTGTATCTCAGCAAAATGAAGATATATGAGAGCCTGATCCTCCCGTTCATCCATAATCCATTCATAAGTTAACGTCTCGGTCACGTTTTTATTAATGACTGCCTTTGAAATGACTTCTTGTGGTAGCTCGTAAGGAGTAGAAGCATTTACATTGAGACTTGTGTTTACAAAATTAAACGCGAACGAAAGACTTAACTGCTCCCATTCACGATCATATACATCTGCAGGATACCTGAACATTATAATGATCAACAGTTATCAAACATTTATAGTCTTCACGAAAACTTTGGTTGCAAGTAAAGTAAGAAATTTTTAAATTACCGTATAGTGGGACCGAGAAAATCAGAAGCATATGAGCGTTTCAGGAGCTTCAGGGAGCCGTTTGTAGTGACGTAAGTATCATCCCTCAAGGGTCTTAGTTCCAAGGCTGAAATAATTGGTGTAGTCTTCCCTGTTTTAACAAGACAAATCTGCAACGAGCTTGACTTCGGTATGTGTATGATCTCCTCCTTTCCTTCACCTAAAGAGCTTTTTAAATCGACCGTTGTCCATATGTTAGGACCAAGATACATATCAAATTTCGGGGCAGTTTCGAGCCCGTCATAGTTCCCGTAAAGGAAGAGAGCTTTGATAAGATACTTCGTGCCTGATGTGACTTTTAGATTATAGCAATTTCGTATTCCATCTGGAAAATATCTTAGAACTGTGAATGGCTTATACTCCTCTTCATAAATCTTTTGAACTCTACCACTTTGACCACCTAGAGTGAAGTTGGCATCAGATGTGTATGTTAATTTGGTTAATGGTTCGGTATAAGGAGAAGCGGCGGGGTGTAGTCCGCAATCCAAGCTGGTGAATTCTGGTAAGAGAGACATAGAGATCAATACGAATTTATAAAAGAGCCAAAGAGAATATATATTTCAAAGTCATTTAAGAGAAAAGTGCTTATAAACAATGTACCTGTTGGATCAGACTGAGCTTGAGTTAGATGTGTAGTAGTTCCAAAAGCCACAATGATCATAGTTAGCAAAAGACCTTGAAGACTCTCCATTTTTGAGGAGTTCTAAGACAAGGAGAAAACAAATGTCGCCTGTTTAATTCCTCCTTTACTTTTAAGTCAATATTAAGGTTGGTTGATCGTTGACTTTTGTATTGTAAAATGTTGTTGACAGAACAAAAACAACCAGTATAACTGGTCACCATGACCACACAACATGCTTACAACCTTTATTCCTCAATGTGTTATTTAATTAACTGCAATTTTATGTTTAATTGAGATGGAAATAAACAACATTATTAAACTGTAACATAAATGGAAATAAGTACCGTATTATAACTATAAATAAGAGTACTTTGTTGAGCATCACTATATTGAGAAGACTTAGTATCTGTAAATTTGAGAAAATGATACCTAAAAGCCAGAACCTAGACTTGGCACATTGTTATGTAATATTTTTGGTTGTTTATGGTTTATTGTGGCTAGAGTTGTCAGACGGGTTGACCCGCGTCCAGCTGGACAGTCCCGCGGCGGGTTCATCAACATATCAGACCGCGCGGGTTGGCCCGTGGCGGGTTGCGGCCTGAGAATGTTTGTCCAAGCCCGCCCCGCTTCATTCACGTTTTTGGCGGGTTGACCCGCGGGTCTGCTCCACTTAACCTGTGTACGTAATGCAAAGATAACAGAGGTTCATGTAAGAAGTCATTTTCCATATTCAAAGGGAATGCAGTAAAAGAAAACATTCTTACTGTTGATGTTCTTTGCAATGCAGGTTTTGCTGCATTTCTGTTGTTAATATTTGATTCAACACATCAAAAAAAAGCTGACAAATTGCAACAAACATGAACAAAGAACAGTAAGTAATGTGTTTATAAACTTGTTGACAAATTGCAACAAACATGAACAAAGAACAAAGCACCCCCGTGAACTATATTTCTCTCAGCAAATGAAGTTTTTGGGTTCTTGCTTGTGTTCTTTTTAAGACTGAAAGCCTCCTTGAAACTTGGAAGATTATAGTCCTCCTATTTTTTTCGATATATTCCTCTCTAACCTTTTGGAATGAATAAACACAATTAATCAAAACAGAGTATTTGCAACAAAGGTCAAAAAGTGAAACAAAAGAAAAATGATTTAGAAGAAAAATTAAACTTTGTTTAGAAACATAAGGCAAAAACAGCACAGATGCAGAAACAGAACCTTCACTAGATTAATTGTGTCTTCTTGATTCCATGTGATTCCATGTGTCTTCTTTCCATGAATGCTCAAATCGGCTACATATATCCTTGGGAAACATATATTATTTCTCAAACTTCCATTGAAACAGCTTAAGATCATCCCACTCTCTTTCGTACTTTCTAGAAAACACAACTCTCCTTCTCTCTGTCTCACAAGAGTCAAGACAAGAAATCTCCCAGCTGCCTCTATTGCCTCGATCACGTCAAGGAAGTAACAGAACAGGTAGTGTGTGTGAAACTTAACACAGTCTTCCAAGAACCTCCCAATTTATCGTCTTGAAATACCATAAGCGCATTTAAGCTTCTAAGAACCTAGCCATTTTCCTGAATTGCTCCATCATAGGCCTGTATAAACTCTGTCGTGCGTCCAACAAAACGAAAGGAAAATCACTCATAAGCAGAGGAACATCAAATCAAGTCAATTTTCAAAGATGGAAACAACAAAACAAACCTTCGACACATGTGAATCAAAGAAGATAAAGATAATTTGTAACAATTTGTCTCGTTCAAAGTGATGAACAGAACAAAAATCTCCACTAAAGGCTTGCAATCACCGACCTTTCCGTAACTCTTGCTCTCTCTCCAGTACATGCAGTAGCTCAAATAGGAAATTCAGGGAAAGCTATCGCTAATTGCAATCGGTTTGATGCACCGAGTGCGAGAAGATGAAGAACTGCTATTTTCATTTGCGGTCAACCCGCTAACCCGTGACGGGTTATACCCAACCCACCCGCAAACCGCTTGGGTTCAACCCGCGAAACCCGCTAATACATGGACAACTATTTATTTGTCCAGACCCGCCCCGTGATGGGCTTAAATGGGTCAAACCCGCGGGCCACGGGTTGGGCTGACATCTCTAATTGTGGCTAATTATCATGGTAAAAGAAAGAAGAATTTATCATGGTAAACTCGTGCTATAGATGAAGTAACGACTCCAAATAGAAATACTAAAGGACATTGAAAGAGAATCCTTGGCTCTTTGAGCATGATTAATCCGGAATTCTTAAACTGGAGTTCTTAACGGAAGTTAAGAAACTGTTTCTTAACTTTTAACTAAAAAAGTTAAAAACCGGTTTTTAAAGTTTTTAAATAAGGACTTTAAGAACCAGTTGTTAGCTTTTTAAGTTAAAAGTTAAAAAACAGTTTTTTAACTTCCGATAAAAACTCTATTCCAAGAACTCCGGGTTAATCATGGTCTTAAGCTCTTACGGTGTTCACTCTCAGAGAAAGACCATTAGACGGGTGCTCTGTTTTAGACAGAATTAATTATATGGACGTTCTAAATATAGTAGAGCCTCCTTTTTCAAAAAAGAAAAATGTAGTAGAACTTCGGAAAAAGGAGTTTGTTAATTACCTTTAATACTCAAAATTGCTTTGGCGTATTTCTTCTCCGACTAATCATTAACTTAGCAAAAATAAGAAACGAAATAGTTGAACAAACGCCCAATTATTGAGGAAAGCCGACATTGTGTCTGCCTCTGAGTTCGTCTAGTCAAAAACCAGCTTCAAAAGCTAACATGCAAGACTGCCTCTGCTGTCTGTATATGTCCTATTACTCCAATTCACATAACATAATTGTAAAAAATATTAATAGGAAAGTTTAAAAAAACGAATGCTACATTAAAATATAATACTGTTCAAATCGGCTTTTGCAGCCCACAGAACTTGTGACCATTTATACTATATAGTCGTTTTCTGGGTCTTTGTGTTCAAAAAAAAAAAAAGTCGTTTTCTGGGTCTTTCTTAATAGTCGGAAATGTGCATTGGGTAATAATTTCCATTTAATCATTTTTCTTACACACCAATCAGTTTGTTGTGCACATAATTCATCTTCTTAAAATCATATACTTAGCTTTCGGCGCGAGATATTGAGATGTTAATGTAGGTTGGACTAAACGTTTAGGATTCTTTTTTTTTTTTTTGAACACTGAACGTTTAGGATTCATAATCATAAAAAGGAAGGAAAACAGGCCACCGCACGCTCCAAACTGGTTGCTTAGTAATAGACCACTAATATCACATTGTGTTGAAATTAATAAGTTTCTGCCTAACTCACATGCTGTAATTTTGCTTAAGATAAAGCTCATATGGATCCACAGATCCACTAGCCAAACCCAAATCACAAATATGGTTACGATATTCAATCTTATCGACCTAATTACGTTCAAATTATGTTAAACGAAAACTATGTTCTTCTCATTCTTGGTATACATGAGCATTATATATAGTATGGTTTAGCTGGATTCGGGTTAATTATATAACATTCCCTAGCATTTGAGTAGGGAATGATTTGGTTGAAGCAATGTTAGTGTCAAATATGATTGGGTATAATAATCATATGGAGAAATGCAGCTGCATAGAGTGGGACTACCGCATTGGATTCTTAAACCTAATCTTCTCTGTTGGACACGCGGCTACACAGAAATTATTCCACGTTACAACCTTTATAAATTCGCAATACGTGAGATTTAAGGGTTGTGGAGTTGATCACATGTGGAAGTTAGAAGTCTTTAAGATTGGCATGGGCCTCCTCACGAGCTCACTACTTACATTATGCAATACACGTTCCTATTAAACAATATGGGTTCTCACCCACTACAATATAGAACCATTTAACTCTAGAAACTCTTAACTAGCTCTAACGTTTAGTAGAGATAATCATCATAATTCTATGAACGTCTAATGTCGTATTGGTACAACCATTTGACCTGTTTTTTTATAACACACTCCATTTTTTTTATACGATCGTACTGTTACTAAGACTACAGTCGGCTCCACAAGGACCACAACATCTTCAGCAAGCATTTTTGGATGAAAAAACCATTTTGCTTTTAGTCTCACATAAAATAAAAGAGCCACGACCACGAAACATAGATATTGGTATTAATGTTTGGCGCATGCGGCTCGAGAATTTATCTTTTATCAATTTGTCTTCGCATTTCAAGAAACATTAAACTATGAAACATTAGTTTGTCTTTAGGTGTGAGCTTATTAGTGATTAACAGCCACTTTTAACTTTTCAGTTCGCCGGTTTACATGCTCCGATGATTACGGCAATCAAATGGGTCCCACGGATTCTACGTCGGACAAGTACACTTGATAGGATTCCTTGTGGTGGTCCCCCTGTTGGCTGTTAGTCATCACTCATCATCAAATACTAGCCTTTAATCATGCATTTCAAAACACCAAAACACTTCTGCTCGAGGCTAAATTCATCAAAAATGGATTTGCTTATCTTTGTACGATGATAATATTGTGACATTGTTTGCATATTTTTAGGTAATCTATTTATATCAATATTTCAATTCTACTTTCTATATGGCGAGTAAGACTAGGCAAAATTCACGAGGCAAAATTCACGAACCCGTTCTTTTAAATCTAAAATGATTTGATTTTGAACGGGATTAAACTGAATTGACCAAAATATATTCAAATTAATGTTTTAAAATACATCTAGAAAATATGTAAGTCTATAATTTTTAATCGAAGTATAATTTTTTTTTCTTTTTTGTTTAACAACTAAAGGAAAATATAAATTAATTTCAAATGAGATATATTTTCTAAAATCTGTAAATGAAAAATAGAAAACTAGAACCAAGCTGAACTAAATATAATTTGATTACAAATAAGATTTATTTCTAAGTCATAAGATAAATTTTTTTATAAAAAAAAACATTTAACGAGAGAAACGGCGACAAAAATGGCGATTGCCAATAGAAGATGAATCTGTGTCAGTTTCAATTTTTTCTTTTGATTTTGGAAGATCGGAGGAAGGGTTATCATCAGGAGAGGGGGATCGGTTTGATTCTCAATGCGACGGTATATGGCGATTTGAATCTGGGGGAATCTTGGGGTTTTCAAATAATCTGGAGATATGGGGATCGTAAGGAAATTCCAATTTGGAATTTGAATGATTTTAGGCTGGCTAGCGAAAAACTTCTATCTTATTGGGATCTGCTGGCAGGAAAAAAGGAATTCGGGGATCTCGTCGTTATGGTAATTTTGTGGTTTCTGTACAATTATTTTTGGGTAGACTTTCAGCGAATTAATATTTTTCCTTTCTCATATGAGTTTGGTAATAGGAAATACGGGATGTGGATGTATGTAAAAGGGAGATTTGGGAGTATCTTAGAAGATCGTGATTTCTATGGATTTGGTGGAATTTCCAAAGTTACTGATCAATCTTTTCGATTGAGTGTTAGGGTGGATTATGGATACAAAATAATTTCGGTGGATCTCTTCGGTTTTAATAGATGCTCAATTTGGCTGAAGATTGATTTTTTGATATCAAAATGGATTGCAAATGATATTTTGGGGCATTTACAGTTTATGATTGATAGAAATATTGCTTGCTGGTTGTGTATATATAGAACACCTTACGAGCTTTTGTTAAGTCATATTCTCTGTTCACTCTTGACTTATATATCTTTATACTCTTGTTTTTTCTCTGGTTGTGTGAGGAGAATCATGTCTCAAGGACAATGGCTTGTGAAGTCTGGGGGCCAGAAGAAGCAGGCGCCAAGTGGGGGTTTGAAGATTTCGATCCCGAAGTTTGACAACTCCACGCTTATTACGGGGTATTCAAAGACTCTGATTGGCCGGTGCATGAATCCGCCGAAGCAGGAGATGAATGGATTGCTGTATCATCTCCCACGAATCTGGAATGTTGAAGAGAGGGTGGTGGGCGCAGACTTGGGTCTTGGAAGATTCCAGTTTGATTTTCAGGAAGAGGAGGATATCATTGAAGTGCTTAAGAAGGGGCCTTTTCATTTTGATAACTGGATGTTGTCTGTGGTGAGATGGGAACCTGTGGTGGAGGATAATTATCCTTCGAAGATTACTTTTTGGGTGAGGGCTATTGGAGTTCCTTTACACTTTTGGGCGGAACCGACTTTCAAGAGTATTGGTGATGCGTTGGGGGAGGTTCGTGGAGATGATGCGATTGATATTAATGATGGGAAGATTCGGGTGATTTTGGATGCGTTTAAGCCGCTGGTATTTTCTATCACTGTGGAGTTTCATAGTGGGGAGGAGACAGTGATTGCGTTGCGCTACGATCGTCTTCATGGCTTCTGCAGGACGTGCTCGAGCTTGAGACACGACCAATCAAGGTGTCCTACCACGAAAGACGCAACGGAGGATGGTGATGTTGGTCCATCTGACAAGCCGGATCAAGGAGGGAAAGCGTTAAGCTATAAGGGGGCAGTGGAGTCTCAACATACGGAGAACACTTCTGGTGGAGAGAGTAGGAGGCAAAACCAGCAGGGGGCGGGAAAGCAGGATGTGAAAGGGAAAGGCATTGCTTATGAGGGAGGAAGACAAGGGGGGGTAGCCAAATCGGGGCCAGGGAGAAGGTATAGAGAAAATGGGAGACCAACGGCGAGGTATGTTAGACAGGCTGGATATCTTCCACCTCACGAGCTGAATGATAGCTATGTTATGGCAACGAGTGGTATCAATGGGTTGAGGAACCAGGAGGTGGGAGGCCATCTGGATACTCAACAAAAATTAATGCTTGAGGCTTTCAAGAGTGGGGCAAAGGGGGAGGTTTCAGAGTCTAAGGCCCGTAAAGCTTTACTGTTTGAGAGCGAAGGTCATGAGGAGGGACTTGCTGTAACATCAGGTGGGGATCCTGTAGAAACGGTTCAGAGGAGGGAAGAAGTTATGGAGAAGTCGGGATTCTCTAAGGAGGTGGCTACGGCAGAGACGGAAGGTATGGAGGGAAATAATTTTGTGGAGTGTTCAAATGCGGAGCAGGAAGGAATGCAGGTGCTGGAGATGGGAAACAAGGAAGAGGTGGTGTCGTCGGAGATGGTAGCAGGCCTGGATGAGGAAGATGGGCATTTGGAGTATGAGATGATGGAGGATGGTGTGGACGATGTGAGTTCTGAGCGAGAGGCGTCTGGTGATTTAAACTCCATGGATGTTGTGGAAGCTTCTCCGGTTGCTGAAAGTGAAGACTTAGTAGGAGAGAAAGAGCATCAGGTCCCAAAGAAGAAGAATGGGAAGATCACTGCTGCTGCCATGGGAGGAAACGCGAAGAAAAGATTGGTTCAGAGTCTCGTGTCTCCACGGAAGAAGGCAATGGCAAAACAAGGCAGTAAGGCGGGAGACAAGGGTCAAGTCCCCACCAGGAAGGCTTTGATTAAGCCGAAACCAGACCAGGATTAATTTCCTTGGTTTTTTTTCAATTAAGTTATGAATAAGTGTAGGGCTTTTGATATGAAGTTTCTGGTTTATTATATTTTGTTCTCTTGGTTTAAGTTGTCTCTGATAAAGTCAGGGAGTTGGAATAAAGGAGTTGGTTCCCGTTTTAATTTTCTTCGTCTATGTTGGAGTATAAGGTTTCATTTGGAAGTATGTATTTTTACTGTGGTTATGAGGTCAATAGGGTATCGGAGTAGCTTGGAACTGGTCTATAGGTGTTCGTATAGTTGTTTTTATGGTTTGTGGAAATGGTTAACGATGTGGATGCTGTTCTGGAATGGTTACTGGTCTAGTCCAGTTATAAGTTTGTTGGATGCTATTACAGGAATGGACAGTCAGGTTGTGGCTTGTGACTTGGGCTCAAAGCGGTACAATTTGTATGCAAAGTTGTGTAAGGAAAGAAGTTGGAAGAGTGGCTTTAATGTTTGGTTTTCCAGTTGGAAAATGTATATGATTTGGTCACGTTGTCATGCTGGGGACCGTTACTGGCTGTGTTGCGGACGTCACGAACATGCAGGTAGTAAGTATCGGGTTGAAGTAAATAGGAGCTTCAGTGTTGAGATTAGTTTATCTCTCTGGTTCAGTTGTATAAGTCAAGGCGATGATACAAATCTTTTGCTTATTGATGATAATGTGTTAATCTTTTGGACAGGTTTTTATTTTCATGAATATAAGTTCTATTCTTTTAATGGTTTCGGTGAGTTTATCAATTCTTTGTTTTTGAGGGACTGGGAGACTGGTGGAGCTGGAGTTTTGGATTTAGATTTTCGTGGATCACAATTGTTAATAAAGCAAGTGGCTGATGAAACTGGTTGTATGACTTATCCTTTAATTAATTGGTTTGGAAGGGACGTGTATTATGGATCTACAAAGGCTTTATTTTCTTGTTTTTTAAACACAAAATTCATCAAATGATTACACAAAAGGAAAAAGGGGGATGTACGTGGGATTTAGTTATGAAAGATCATCGTACATGGACACGATTTCTTGTAATGGATACAGTTATCGTGAGTAAGGTTTTTAAAAATTTATTAAAAAATAATATAAGGACTTGGATATGAAAATATTGAGTTGGAATTGTAGAGGAATGGGGAGCAATTATACAATTAGTTATCTGAGGGATATATGGCATAAACATAAACCGGCGTTTCTTTTCTTATCAGAAACAAAACAACAGTTTGATTTTGTTCAGAATTTTCAATTTCATTTTGGGTATAAACACCTACATACGGTGGATCCTATTGGGAGAAGTGGAGGACTGGCTCTTTATTATGATCACGATTCACCGGTGTCTATTATTTATTCAAGTAATAGAATAATAGATATTGAAACCACATATAAAGGAAAAACAATTTTTATTTCTTTTGTATATGGGGACCCCGTTCAGGGTCTTCGAGACCACGTTTGGGAACGTCTTACTCGAATTGGGATAAATAGAGTGGACCCATGGTTTATTATTGGGGATCTAAATGAAATAAGAGGTAATCATGAGAAGGAAGGGGGGGTGTTACGACACACGTCCACTTTTGTCGATTTTAATAATATGATTGACAATTGTGGTTTTTTGGAATTTCCTGCTGTGGGAAATACTATGTCATGGAGTGGGACGAGGAACAAACAAACGGTAAAATGTAGATTAGATCGGGCTTTAGGGAACGTGGAATGGCACACCCTATTCCCGTCCGCATTTGTCGAGTATTTGGGAATGGTAGGCTCGGATCATAGGCCTATTGTGACGAATTTAGATGAGAAACAAGTAAGAACGAGAAGGCAATTTCGGTTTGATAAGAGATGGATTGGTATGGATGGTCTTATGGATTCCATTTCGAGAGGTTGGTCTACAGGAAGGCCAAGTCATAATTCGGGAGTGGTAGATAGAATTATCAACTGTAGACATGAAATTTCGGTTTGGAGGAAAAATAATCCACCATATGGGAAGGAAAAGATTAATTCTCTTCAGAAGGCTTTGGAGGACATTCAGTGTGATAATACCAAGACATATGAGGAGGTGCTAGAAGTTTCTAGGAAGTTAAAAGAAGCTTATAGGGATGAAGAATTATACTGGGAACAAAAAAGTCGAACGACTTGGCATGCAAAAGGGGATAGAAATACAAAATTCTATCACGCCCTAACTAAGCAGAGACGAATACAAAATAAAATTGTGGGTTTGCACAATAGTGGTGGTAATTGGGTAACATCAGAATCTGAGGTAGAAGGTGTTGCGATAGATTACGTTAATGACTTGTTCACAACGACATCACCTTCGGGCTATGAAGATTTTCTAAGTGAGGTGCCTACTTTGATTACAGAGGATCAAAACAGGTCTTTGACCTCTTGGGCATCAGAGGAGGAAGTGAAATCAGCTTTATTCATGATGCATCCTGAAAAAGCTCCAGGACCGGATGGAATGACAGCTTTATTTTTCCAACAATCCTGGTCGATTATTAGATCAGATATCACAAATATGGTTAACGAATTTTTTAGGACTGGATATTTGGAGGAGAGGATGAATATGACCAATATTTGCCTCATCCCAAAGACAGTGCGACCAAGTAGAATGACGGAATTGAGGCCAATTAGTTTATGTAATGTGGGTTATAAGATTATTTCGAAGGTGCTTTGCCAACGGCTGAAGAGGCTACTACCACAATTGGTATCAGAAACACAATCCGCTTTTGTTTCTGGGAGACTGATCTCCGATAATATATTAATTGCTCAGGAGATGTTTCATGGATTAAGAACGAATAATTCATGTAAGGAGAAATTTTTGGCTATAAAAACAGATATGAGCAAAGCATATGATAGGCTTGAATGGCCTTTTATTGAGGCGATGCTATTAAAGTTGGGTTTCGCACAAAGGTGGGTATCTCGGATAATGTCTTGTATTACGTCGGTAAAATATAAAATTGTGATTAATGGTCAACCAAAAGGACATATTATACCAAACCGAGGACTTCGTCAAGGTGATCCGTTATCACCTTATTTGTTTATTTTGTGTACTGAGGCATTAATAGCAAATATACGGAAAAAGGAAGAAAATAAATTATTGACGGGGTTAAAAATCGCGCGTGGTAGTCCGACAATCACACACTTATTATTTGCGGATGATAGTCTCTTTTTTTGCAAAGCTAATAGGCAAGAATGTGAGACTATCATACAGATTTTGAAAGACTATGAGAGAGCATCGGGGCAACAAATTAACTTTCAGAAGTCTTCCATTCAGTTTGGTCATAAGGTACCGGATGTAGCACGTTTAGAGGTGCAACAGGTTTTGGGCATTACTACAATTGGTGGTATGGGAACATACTTGGGGATTCCCGAAAGTCTTGGTGGCTCTAAAACACAAGTATTTGGTTATCTTAATGAAAGGGTCAATAATAAGGTTAATAATTGGACTATTCGATTCATTACGAAAGGAGGAAAGGAAGTTTTAATTAAAGCAGTAGCATCCCCTATGCCAACTCATGTTATGTCCTGCTTTCGGTTACCAAAAACGGTTACGAAAAAAATTACCAGCACGGTTGCTCATTTTTGGTGGGGTGGTAGTGGTAATAAAAAAGGTATGCATTGGTTTGCATGGGATAAAATGTGCAAAGATAAACCGGACGGTGGTATTGGTTTTAGAGATATTCAAAATTTTAATACGGCATTATTAGCAAAACAACTATGGAGGTTAATCGATAAACCTGATTCTCTTTTTGCAAGAGTTTTTAAAGGAAGATACTATAGAAAATCTGATCCTTTGGATCCAATCAGATCATATTCTCCCTCATATGGGTGGAGAAGTATTACATCAGCTAGATCTCTGGTTAATAAAGGGCTAATCAAAAGAGTGGGAACTGGTTCAAGCATTTCAGTCTGGAATGATCCTTGGATCCCTGCTCCTCGCCCGAGGTCAGCAATACCAAAATGTTCGAATCAATATTTGAATCCATTACTTAAGGTGGAGGATTTAATTAATCCAGTCGATCTCTCTTGGAATCTGGATTTGCTCAAAGTATATATTCACCAGGACGATGTGGATATTATACGGAGTTTAGCTATTAGTCGTAACCCAAAACCAGATTCATATGGATGGCATTTTACGGACCATGGTCGATATACAGTTAAATCAGGTTATCGTACGGATAAATTATTTCCGGATATGGGATCTCATGATAGAGTTTTGGGACCAGATATTAAGCCACTGTTGGCTCACTCTTGGAAGCTTCAATGTTCATCAAAGCTGAAACATTTTGTTTGGCAGATACTTTCGGGTAGTCTACCGGTAACCAAGAATCTTCATTCACGAGGGATAAAATGTGATGTGAAATGTCAAATATGTGGTGCAGAGGAAGAATCTATTAATCATGTTCTGTTTGAGTGTCCATTAGCACTACAAACGTGGGCTTTATCTAATATTCCTTCATGCCCAGGTGTCTTTCCCACCCCGTCACTTTTCACAAATATGGACTATCTTTTCTGGCGGTTACCTAAGGAACCAGATTTGAATTATTTTCCATGGATATTGTGGTATATTTGGAAGAATAGAAACGCTAAAGTTTTTAAGAATCAGATAAAAACCCCTTTTGATATTCTTCGAATGGCGAAAATAGAAGGTGTTTTGTGGGCTGAAGCCCAGACAAAGGAACCTATAAACCGTGAATCTCTACATATTGCAGAGACCCATTTTCCACATGGAGTTAACAAGTGTTATATAGATGGAGCATGGAAGGAACATGATCTTTATACAGGGCAGGGATGGGTCTACAGAAAAGATGGATCAAATGATACTATGATGGGTGCAATGTCTATTCGCAGGAGTCTATCACCTTTACATGCTGAATGTGAAGCGTTGATATGGGCGATGGAGTGCATGAAGACCCTACAAATCTCAGAGGTGGTGTTTGCAACAGACTGTTCTCAATTGGTGAAGATGGTGTCTACACCGACAGAATGGCCGGCGTTCACTACACACATGGAGGAGTTTCTGCGATGTAAGGAATTCTTTCTCAACTTTACTATCCAGCATATACCAAGGGCGCAAAATACTCTGGCGGACAAGCTGGCACGAGGTGCTAGAACTTCGCCATCTGCTATGGTTTATGTTGACTCAGTTCCTCCGAGGTGGCTCTCGGATCAGGAATCTTCTTAGTTTCTTAGCCTTTTGTCGTAAAAAAAAAAAAAAAATAAGATTTATTTCTAAAACTGAAAATTTTAAAATTCTTAACCAAACCCAACCGAATAACTAAATATGCCTAATATGCACATACCAACTAGATTTTGTAAAAAAATTCATTGTACCTATACCATGTGACAACTTAAAACTGTATTATCTGAAAAATATACAAAGTAGGTGACTGAAAGATGCTTTTAAAGAAAATATAGGAAAGGGAAAATTTCACAAAGATACACCAACTAGATTTTGTAAAATTTACTAATACTCAAATTTTTTCGCTACCCAATTTGATACTTCAACTAATTATTTTGTTCATTTTAATATACAAACTTTTAGAATTGTGCTCATTCTAATACCCAAACTTTATTTATTTTAATCAAAAATATTAAAAGTTAAAACGAAATTTAAAAAATCTCTAAACTCTAAAAAAAACTTTAAAATTCCCACTTTTTATTTTAAGTTATTGGAAAGAAAGTAACTAAATTATGGGAAAAAAATTAAGTTTAGAAAAACTTAATTTTGAAGGTACAAAAATAAATTTGGTTTCTATTTCCAAAAATAAATTAAATTTGATATTTAAAACTTAAACTTTTATTACACAGTTTAAGATTATCGACAATTTAGTTAATTTTATTCTAAGACTTGAAATAAAATTAGAATTTTTAAGATTGTTTTGTGAATTTAGAGATTTTTGAATTTTATTTGAAACTTATTAATATTTTTGATCAAAATAAATAAAGTTTAGGTATTAAAATGAGCACAGTTTTAAAAATTTGTATATTAAAATAAGAAAAATAATTAGTTGAAGTATAAAAGTGGGTAACAAAAAAAATTGGGTATTAAAAAGCTTAACAAAATTTAGTTGGAGTATTTTTATGGAATTTTCAACACTAGATTAAAACATAAAGACTTCAAGTCTTTTATAAAGCACTAGAAAAATTTTAAGTGTGATAACACATATTTGAGAAAGTAGTAAATGGTTCTTTTCGATTTTGTCTTTGTGCTATTTTTTGTTGTTGTTCTCGGTGGCGGAGCCAGCTCAACCTTTCACTAGGGTTCAGTTTTGTTTCGAAATTTTTCTTTTGATAAAAATCCATATGGGTCATATGACCATCCTCAGCTTAAGCTAGCTCCACCACTGGTTGTTCTTTTCGATTTTGTGTACTATAAGATTATCCATTAGAGCCTAAGCATTTGCAACTTCACGTTCGATTTACAACTCTTTGCTTTTTAAAACAAGGGTTCTTACAACTATTTGTTGGTTTAGACATCCATGCAGGTTAGCTTTTTGTATCCAGACTGGGTTTGGAAATAAACACTAAGTGAACCGGATCTAAGGAAATCAACATTTGTGAATCCAGGATGGAACCAGATTTTATAAGTAATTCAAGACCGCAGATAAAATATAATATTGAACTACTTAAACGTTCATATCGAATTTCCTAGATTATTATAATAAAAATCTGAACTAACAACAAACCCTTCTTTCAAAGCAAAAAGTGAATTAAGGAACTTTAGATAATTGAGTTTTCTTTAGCCTCCAAGTAACATAAAAATACCTTTTATTTGCTCAGGTCCGTTACCTACGGACCAATTATGTGTCTTGCAACAAAGGGAAAAATATTCTTAAGAAAGGTATTAGGTGTGATACTAAAACGATAATTGTTTTCTTTGGTTTTAATTTAAGATTTAAGATACTGTAACACCTTAATTATGATGATGTATGAATTTTAATTCTTAAGTGAAAGTATATGGAAATTTTCATAGTACCTATTTAGTGTATCGTGTAGACAAAAAAAAAATTGTGTTTCATATGAAAACCCGTGAACATCATAAAACATATCTCATAATTACGTAATACAACCATCATCATCATCATTATAACTAGAAAATGTTTCAAATTATTAGGTAATGCAAAACAAAACATATAATTTCTTTTAGCCCAGTGTTTAGAAATGACTATAAACTCTAATTGTTTAAAGAAAAACTAACTAAGCTAATACAAGAATTTGTTAAACTCAGTACATTCCATACGCATATCACTAGTTACCAAAGATCCACATTACATACAGTGACACACATATCAATATTTATCATAGGTCCAGAGCGAGTGAAGATTTAGCAACTTTGTAGGGCGAAACTATTGATAGCAACAAGAGAGTGGTCGTCCAAACGCGCTTGAGCAGAGGGTGAGCATATCTTATCAAACCTGAGTGGAGCAACATCGCCTTTATCTGTACGTAACCAATTATGATTGGGTGGTTATAAAGAACGCGCTGTTACCCGCGTTTGACATTTGCAATCGACATATTTTCTGATGCACACACAGAAGGAAGAGCAAGGACCAAACATATTGTAGTAATGGATTTGTATTGTAGACATGACTTTTGTACATGAGACCATACAAAATCTTCTTTAAATCGTATTATCTTTTTTTCTTACTTTATCATGAATCCAAATCATGTTAAAACTCCTGCTGTAAGCCTGTAACGATAAAGATAAGAGAATATTTTACGAGTCAAGTAAAATAAAATATTTATTAATGCGTAATGTAATTTATATATACACCTCCATTCTCTTCCCACACACATGAGAACACTCCAAAGAGTCTCTTCTTCTTCCTCTTGCCTCCATCTGACAGAGTCTCTCTCTATATTTGCTTAATCTTTCTCCCCCTATCAAAAATGAAAATGCTGGGTTTGGTTTTATGTATTCTCACAATTCTTGCGGATTTCACAACAATTACTGAAGGAAGAATCCCAGGAGTTTACAATGGAGGTGGTTGGGAAACTGCTCATGCTACTTTCTATGGTGGCTCTGATGCCTCTGGCACCATGGGTATGTTATATATATTTATATCTCTTCTCTTCCACCAAAATCACAAAATATAACATTTTTAACATTGTTGAAATCTTGAGAATGTTAACTTTTACACACAAAGGTTTCAACTTTAATTTAAAGTTCCCATCTTTAGTTCTCAACTTCTCATCTATGCTAACAGAACTTACCACATTGCCTAATTAACCTTTTCATAAATGTTAAAATCTTGGGATATTGTATATTCTTACCTTTTACTCTGTTTTATATGAAACAGGAGGTGCGTGTGGGTACGGTAACTTGTACAGCCAAGGCTACGGTGTGAACACAGCGGCTTTAAGCACGGCTCTGTTCAACAACGGCTACAGTTGCGGCGCTTGTTTCGAGCTCAAGTGCGCGAGTGATCCTAAGTGGTGTCACTCAGGTAGCCCTTCCATCTTCGTCACCGCGACCAACTTTTGCCCGCCGAACTTTGCTCAGCCCAGTGACAATGGCGGATGGTGCAACCCTCCTAGGCCTCACTTCGATCTCGCTATGCCTATGTTCCTCAAGATCGCCGAGTATCGCGCTGGAATTGTCCCTGTCTCTTTTCGCCGGTAAGAAAAATCAATTTAAAGTGTTTATTTGAGTTGAACTCATCAGATTAAGCTCAACAGGGTAGCTGAGTGTCACTTTTGGTAACTTTAAGATTATGGGGGTGTGGGGCTGAAACCTAATATTGTTTAAATTTAGGGGTGCGATTGAGAAGTTTTATGTCTGGATTCTGACCGATTGGGTTTGCATCCGCAGAATTAATAGTTTGGAGCATTAAACAACATCTAATAAATATATGGGTCCAGTAACTCCAGTTAGTAGTCACGACTAAAATTTCTGAACAACTAGGGTTAATGGAGCACAATAATAACTTTGGGGTATGAAACATAACATTTTATGGGAATTCAATAATTAGTTAAGTGCGTTGAGAATTTGGAGAGTAGGGTTATTTTGGCTGATCCTAAACTTAAATTTTCTGTAAGTATGAGTTTTAGGGAGTTTTATAAATCTTTCTTTCTATATTAGGTTAATCTTTTACTAATTAAAGTTCGGGGTACGAAACGTAACATTATAGAAATACCATGGTTGAAGAGTCTTGTTCTTTGATTCTTGGCGCGAGTGGGTGTAGCATTTATGTCGGGTTTCGTACGCGGCAATTTTACCAAATCTTACAAAGATCTTATTTTGTACAAAAGGACGAAACTGTCCCTCCAACAATCTCTTGCTACACAGCTATCAGTACTATTACGTAAATAATAAAAGTAATGGGGTAACAATAATGGAATGTGTATTTCTATAGTCAACACGCGTTTTCTAACTTCATTGTATAGAGAACCCTGAATGACGAAAGTACCCTTTTCTTTTAATTACTACAGAGTGCCATGTCGGAAGATAGGAGGAATGAGGTTCACGATCAACGGTTTCCGCTACTTCAACTTGGTTCTGGTAACAAACGTTGCCGGTGTCGGAAACATAGTGCGGCTAAGCGTGAAAGGAACAAGAACTTCGTGGATGACCATGAGCCGAAACTGGGGGCAAAACTGGCAATCAAACTCTGTTTTAGTTGGCCAAGCACTTTCTTTTAGAGTCACGGGCAGCGACCGTAGAAGTTCCACGTCATGGAACATCGCTCCCGCTCATTGGCAGTTTGGACAGACTTTCATGGGAAAGAACTTCAGAGTCTAGAGGCGAATCATCTACCAATATCCCCATATATTAGTATTTTCTATGTATTGTTACTATTATCAAAATTTCCAAGCCGAAGGCAACTAGTAATTGAGAAATTATTATATATAATATAGTATTATTTTCATGTTTCCAGACCACTATAAATTCCTAATTTCTATCTCTCATGGGTTTTCTTTTTGTTGCTGTCTTCGTTGGGGTGTGTGAAAAGTGCCACAGTGGCTAATATGGTTCATAGTGCTTTAGCGTGTGGGGTTTAAATGTTTAATGTTTTCTTTTCGGGCAAAATTAGAAGTTTGTTGAAAGTAGAAGGAGCACAAGCAGTGATAGGTGTTCTTCTGTTAGGACCGATTACAGTAAAGAAGCAGTAATAGCGGTTTGTAATGCTTCTTGTAGACCCCTATATTGTAACATGAACATTGGGCGCGTTATGTTATTTTTTTAAGAGAATGTACTTTTACTATATTAGTAAGTCCCAAGAACAGGTTACAAAGGAATTTTTTAGTACTGAATAGAGTAAATTTACAGAGGGAATGCAGGTTCAAGCATTCATGAACATTTCATATGCTCGCTTCTATCTCATCTGACCAGCCGAAGCAATGGTAGCTGCAGACACTGGTCGAGCCATTATCTTTCTTCTCTCGGTTCTTTTGATCACTCTAAGATCAACTTGAGTTTAGACCAACTCGATTTGCTTCAGTATTGAATGAAAATAATTTGAGTAGATGCGCTAAACTATAAGATATTATTTTGTTTGCAAAAAAAAAAAAGAGAATAGATGATATATGGTATCGATTTGTTTATAAAATTACATGCAAGAAACATAAACTTTTTTACAGTTTTGTGTCTACATTATTTATGCAAAAAGATCGTTTTACATTAGTCTAGCAAATTCACTAAAAAGATTTCACATGATTGATGGGTTACCCATTATTCAATTCGTAAACGCTTATTACTTTAATCTCATTGTTGGTGACTGTACTTGAAATAAAAGTAAAGAATTAATTGATTGGTCATAAATATTTGAGTTATCTAAGAATATAAAAAGTGAATGAGAATCCTGGGATTTTGTTGGATTAACTTTGAAGGGCTAAAACGAAATAGATGATAGTGAAATTTTGTACACAAGCAATCAGATCATTACGAAAAGTATTAATGCTGCCTTATTCCCTCAGCTGAACCTATACCATCGAATATAAAATTGCATAATATACATTTGATAAATGATCGAATCCATTTTCATGTTTCCACATCATCGTTCTAATTGAAATGTGTATAGATAAAAAAGAAGTAGAAAAGAGTCACATCAAGGAGGAAGAAGGTCCATTGGGTTCTTAACGAGGAGAAAGAAAGATGAGGTTCGCACATGGGTGGTGGGTTCTTTTTGTTCCCTATCTATAAATTTCTTCCATTAACTGTTGGAAAATAAATGCTATCAAGCTTTGATCAAAAAGAAAATGCTATCAAGAAAATCTGAACTTAGGTTTTAAAATGTCTTTAAAAGCGTGCAAAAGTGAGATCAATAACAAATATTTATAATATTCTACGTTCTTTTAGGCTTCTAATGGTGATCATCGGCCCCGTCTAACAGTTAACAATAACAAAAAACTTTACATATACTATATATCTATACATTTTTAGAACTATTAGAACCGCACCGCAGTTGAACCGCTTGTTCTGCACCGCTCAAACTGCAGTCACCATTCAGAATCTATAGTAAGAAAATTACACTCCATCAGTCACATCAGTGCAGTTTTATATTTTTCCAAAATAATGCATCTTATTTGTGTTGTATTAGTGTTTGCTCAAAAAGAAATAGTGTGTTATATTAGTGTATTACATATGTAATTTGAAACATTGTTTCAATTTATTCAAACATAAAATATAATCAAGTTAAAATAATAGAAAATAGTAGCTATCTACAATACTGCAATATCATTTCTCTAACTTATGTAAGCTAGAAAATAATTGTTCTTTTATTTTTCTAAAAATAATATCACAAATAGAGGATACATTTCTGGTAGTAAACAATTTCTAAATTCTGACTAAAAATTACAAATTTTTATCACCAAATAATTTCTAAATTTTGTTAGTTCTATCATTTTATCTAACTATCGAAATACGCACAGAGTAAATAAATGAGTAAAATATAAATTATAACGGCTGAAAAAACACTTTGTCAACCCTATTGTGACAACATACTGAACAAAATAATAAATATTTAAAAATATTTCCAATCCCACTCTATTTTCTCCTCTAAAATAGAATTTATAGTAAAAATATTCTAATTGTACTATATTTTCTACTCTATAATAGTGTAAATCTATTTTTTACTCTATATATAGATTTTTTTTTTTGTTCATCGCTTTATTTTTCACTCTAAAATAGAATACCATTAAAGCAATATCTAATTATATTATAAAGTTATTTTATTTTAGAGGAAAAATAATGTAAACCATTGGAGATGGTCGCAATCTTATCTACCTATAAATTAATACATGTTGGTAACAGGACAGTACAATTGAGTTTAGGAGCTAATAATCTAATATATAGTCCATCTACTAATAGTTTTGCTTGGAAATAGTAACTTTATAGGTGCAATTGAGTTTTACCGTCGTCATCTACCATAGTGACTTTCTAGGTAGCAATTTCACCAGTTCCTATGAAATTGTGGCCATTTTTTACTCGTAGTTTTTTATCACTACTTTGTTGTGCGTTTCCTTTTTGCATTTTTGTCAAGTCCAATTCATAAAATCGAAAAGCAAAGCCCATCAAAAGCCCATGTGTTAATTGGTGTCAATGTTAATCTATGGGATTAAGCTTTAGCAGTATGCAGCCCTTAGAAAATTATTCAAGCTGGGTTAATAATATGAGAAGAGACAGGTTAGGCACGACAACAAAAATGAAGAAAAATAGATTTGACTTGGTCCAAACAAACAACAAGTCAACAACGATAAATTGATATAACTAGTTTTTTTTTTTTTTGGTATGAATGTTAAATTTTATACCATTTTGAGTTTTTGACAGAAGATACAGAGAAAACTAGTAGCAGGAACAAGTAAAGACAACTAAACAACACCAAAATACAAAAGGAAAACACAGTAAATAATAGAAATGCAATAACTGATATTGATATAACTAGTTAATCCTCAAGAGTCAAGAATATAGTTCAAAATCTTGCTGCTGCACGAATCTCATCTTCTTCTTTTAATATCTTGCATGTTACTCGTTCCGACCAAACTAATACTATTTCAATAAACTGAAACTTGGTTGGAAGTTAGGTCAGCTCGAGGAACGTTAGATCTCAAAAATCCAACGGTCATTAACTCGACACGTCATCAAATACAAGTTAACCCGTCACGTCAGATCATTACCCATCCTGAAAGTGAAAGGAAAAGAAGAAAAGGCTCCAAAAAAAACTTTTCAGTTGACTCAGTCGGATTTGGAGGAAGACGAAGAAGATGAAGTGTTTCCACTTCACCAATGGCGACAAGAGAGGAGGAGGAGGAGAAGGACACGAAGGAGAAAACTCCGTCGTTTCGCGAGCTTCGAGACTCTCGTGGGCTCGCTCTCTAAGCGTGGCGTCCTCGAGCGCTTCAGACCCGACTCGCCGGTCCGAGTTTGACTCGGATTGGAGCTTCTCGCCGGAGCGTTTCGGTTTCCACAAGCCGCTGAGTCAACGTTGGACCGGTGGAGTCGCCGAAGAGAACGATCTGAAGGTGTTCACGTACGGTGAGCTGAAACTGGCTACGAAAGGTTTCAGTAGAGCTCTTCTGATCGGCGAAGGAGGGTTCGGTTGCGTTTATAGAGGCGTTGTAGATGGTTTCGACTCGAAGATCAATGTCGCCGTGAAACAGCTTAACCGTCAGGGTTTACAGGCATGACTCCACCCTTCTTTCTGTTCTGTACTCTGGTCTGCTGAATCTAGTTAGAGGACACGAGTTCGATTCCCCTTGAGAGGGATAGTTTATGATAGGCTGATTATTTGTATGTTATTTAAAGAAAGTTTGAATCTTGGTGTGTTCTGTCTGAAAAAAGTTGAATCTTGGTGTATTCTATCTGAGAAAGGTTGAATCTTGGTGGGTTCTGTCTTAAAAAGATTGAATCTTCATGTGTTTTGTCTGAAAAAGTTTGAATGTTGATTGTGTTTTGTCTGAAAAGGTTTGAATGTTGATTGTGTTTTGTCTGAAAAAGTTTGAATGTTGGTGTGTTCTATCTGAAAAAGTTTGAATCTTGGTGTGTTGTGTCTGAAAAAGGTTGAATCTTGGTGTTGTTGTTGGACTTTCATTTTGTGTGCTGTAAATCATTGTGGTGTGTGCTTTGCGTTCTAGCATTCAGGGGCATAAAGAATGGATCAACGAGGTGAGTTTCTTAGGAGTAGTGAACCATCCAAACCTGGTGAAGCTAGTTGGGTACTGCGCTGACGACGACGAAAGAGGGATGCAACGGCTCTTAGTTTACGAGCTCATGTCCAATAAAAGCTTAGAGGATCATCTCGTAGGCAGAGTAATGTCTGTCTCTCTTCCATGGATTACAAGGTTGAAGATCGCTCAAGACGCTGCTCAAGGCTTAGCTTATCTTCATGAACAAATGGATTTTCAGGTTTGTACATGTCAATAGATTAAGGTTTGTTTGTGTTTATGGTTTTCTTGATTTTGTGAATCTTGTAGTTGATATTTCGAGACTTCAAGTCTTCAAACATCTTGCTTGATGAGAGATTCAGTGCTAAGCTCTCGGATTTTGGATTAGCTAGACAAGGACCTCCTGAAGGACTTGGTCATGTCTCAACTTCAGTATGTTGCCACTCCTCTTTAGCCTTTTCTCTAAGCATAACATCTCTTGAAAGTCTTTGTCTTTGTTTTCAAAAGGTTGTAGGTACGGTTGGTTACGCAGCTCCTGAGTATGTACAAACGGGTAAACTGACAGCAAAGAGTGATGTATGGAGCTTTGGGGTGGTGTTGTATGAGCTGATCACCGGAAGACGAGCAGTTGACAGAAACCGACCTCGAGGAGAGCAGAAGCTTCTAGAATGGGTGAAGCCTTATGTATCGGACTCTAAGAAGTTCCATGTGATTGTTGATCCGCGGCTCCAAGGACAGTACTACTGTATCAAGTCTGTTCAGAGAGTAGCTGCTTTAGCGAACAAATGTCTGATGAAGCAACCGAAATCTCGGCCTAGGATGAGTGAAGTCGTTTCATTTCTTGGGAGCATCATTGATGAAGAGACGGAAAACGCTCCTGCGCCACTTGGGGATGAAACAGAAGAGATCATTGAAGCTGATAGTGAGCCTGAGGTGATTAAGCAAGGGGGGAGCACTTATCTGAAGAAGGTTCTTGATCTGAGGGATAAGATGAGCTTAAACAAGTCGCTTTCGAAGCTAGACTGGCGAAACTGGACTCCGGGGCTGGTTAGAACATGGTAAAGATAGTTTTTGTTCCACTGTAGATAAAATCTTCTTTAGCCAAAGAACTCAAAAGTAGGTAATGGAAGTCTCTAGTTTGTAACTAATCGAATGATTTTGTTGTGTGTTTGCTTTGTATATATGTTTGGAAAGCATATGTGCTTTGTTCCATTTGTCTTGCTTAGGCCTGGCATTTAGGGACCAGCCGGAATCGGTTAGGTTAATTTGGATTTTCGGATTTTACTATTTTCGTAAGTTCCATTCGGATTTGACATATTTTTGGATCAAGTCCGATTCGGTTCCTCTCGTATTCGGTTCAGATCAGATTATAACTAATATCTGAAATTGCCCAATTATTTTTTTAAAGAACTTAAAAAATTAACAAAAAAACTCTGAATATTATTCAAAAATCTAATTAAAAATTACCTAAACTAGCTAAAAATATTCAAACAAAATACAGAAAATCTTTAAAATATTTTAAAATATCTAAGTTATTTTATGACAAGGTTTAGTTAAAGATCCATTTATCATAATATCTAAATTAATTTAATATATATAAAAACATTAACATATTTAACTAATTTCAAAAAAAAATTGGATCTTAATTTGGATTTCGGATTTCGGTTCAATTCGCGTTGTATTGTAAACCTGAAATACCAAGTTCCTAAGCTCAGTTTGGATATTTTTGTATAACAGTTCGGAAGCTTCGGTCTGGGGTAAAAACATCCAGGCCTAGTCTTGCATATAACAAAGCTTGAAGTTGAAAGACATGATATGATAGATCATTTATACTCTTATGTTACTCACTTCTCGCACTACAACAATCCTCTCAGTACATAAGCAGAAGCAAAACTGTACATCTTCTGAACTAAACAGAACATAACATCATTGTCTCTTCCTCAAGCAAACAGATGTGAAGCAGAGGGACGTGGATAAGCAGCTGTTTGCCGAGCAAAACCTTCATTTGGTTTCTGGCTGAGGAGGAGAACACTATCGCTTCTCCTACGCATTCTTTTATCCTCCTTATCAATGTTATTGCCTCCTCCTGCTTCATGCAAAGCTTGGATGTGTTGGAGGTGAGCAACAACCTCGTTCATGTTTGGCCTCATCTTTATCTCTGTTGTGAGGCATCTCAGCGCTAGAGTAGCTACTTTACATACTTCTTCCATTGAGTACTGATCGTGGAGACGGTTATCGATAACTTTGAATAGCTTCCTCTTGTTTGCAAGTAAAGGTTTAGCCCAATCCACCAGTTTTTGCTCTCCCGGTGGACGGTTCTTGTCAACCACTCTAAGTCCAGACAGTATCTCCAAAAGCACAACACCGTAGCTATAGACATCACTCTTGGTTGTTAAATGACCTTTAAGGAAAGTGAAAGAGTCAGTAGTCATCACAAAGAAGTTAATCAAAAAGGGTTTAGAGAGACTAACTAACCGGTCAGAAGGTACTCAGGAGCTGCGTATCCGTAAGTACCCATGATCCTTGTAGAGACATGGCTTTTATCACCTGTTGGACCGTCTTTAGCCAATCCAAAATCAGAAAGCTTGGCATTGTAGTCCTGTGATCATGTGTCAAAAGATATTTTTTAACCTTTCACATCCTTTTGACATTATTATTTAAAAAAATGGACGTACCGCATCAATAAGTATATTAGAAGTTTTGAAGTCACGGTATATGACTTGAGTCTCGGCGTTGTGGAGAAAAGCTAGGCCTTGTGCAGCACCAAGAGCAACTTTCAACCGTAGAGTCCAAGATAACGGTTGGAAGTAAGAACCTCCTGCAACATCAAGAAAACATGATTGAATACTCCTAAAGAGTTAGCATAGGAATATAGACAAGAGAAGAGAAGACAAATACTTCTGAATAAATGATTTTCTAAGCTTCCACGAGGCATGAACTCATACACAAGAAGACGATGCTCATCCTCTAAGCAATAACCGATAAGTTTCACAAGATTAGGATGAGAGAACTGCCCCAAGTAATTCACTTCAGCCTACAACAACAACAAAAATCTTCAATAACAAGTTCAAAAGAACAAATTTGAGTAAGGTATATAACTTTTTGAACTTACCAGCCATTCCTGATGACCTTGCCAACCATCTTGGTTAAGTCTTTTGACAGCAATAACCATACCGGTTCCCGGTTTAGAAGCAGCGAGAGACTGCTCATCAATCCATCCTTTAAAGACGCAACCGAATCCACCTTCGCCAAGAACACTATCTTGTCTGAAATTCCTAGTTGCTGATTTGAGCTCATCCAAACTGAAACTTTTGAGGTTTGGAGATTGCAAGATCTCTCCTTCGGTTCGAGGGTTTGTTCTGATTGACGCAGAAGAGCATTTGCTTCCCATGCTCTGTGAATCATTTGCCTCTGAGCTCATGTACTTTGAACTCACACCTATGCAAGCACCAAACAGATAGTTTGTATATAGAAAAACTTTAGATTTAACATTTTTTACAAAACCCATTTTTGAAAAGAAAATAAAAACCAGTGCTTTTGTTGTAAGAGATCAGACAAAAGTACAAAAATCTGAATGTTTGTGCTTGTCTTTTCCTCTGACTACCAAGTACCAACTATGACGAGCCATGAATTAACCAAATATCCAAAACGACATAGTTTAAGGAGGCATTAATCAAATTATTAGCTTTAAGAAAGACTAATTTGTCAACAAGCCTAACTTTTAAGTTAAGTCACCTTATACCTCAACCACCAAAAACCTAACCTCAGAATTAAAAATTGACAGCAAAAAAATCTGAATTAAATATTTGTTGTAGCATTTGCATGAGAAGTTGTTATTCTTTTTTTTTTTTTAACACCTAGAAATTTTTATTATATATGTAAATGAAAGCTTGAGGCTGGAAGTACCTGTGTTACTTGGACTCTCAGCTTTAATCTGAGCACTCAAGCAAATCCCCATGATTTTTGGATAGATTAAGCAAAACCCTTTCTGTATAACAGACTAGACATCAGAAAAGAAAGAACTTTATCAATGGAAATCCAAAACTTGAGGAAGAAACATATCAAAAAGTTGTGAGGATAGCTAGATGAAATTACAAACTATTAAAGAAACCGAACAAGTAGCTAGTGAGAATGGAACTAATCTTGCTCACCTATTCTCTTTGTCAACCAAAAACATAGACAGAGAGAAAGAGAGAGAAGGGACAAGTTTCTATCGACCAGTTTGCAATCTGCTGCAAGTAGCTGAGAGATATAAAGATGTTGGGACACTGCATTGATGATGGGCCGGTCCTGCCCTTAAAACACGTTTCTTTATTTGCTTCATTTTAATTCTACTTATTTAATTTCAATGTCAGTTTTGTTTATTCTTCAACATTTAGATTTTAGATAATATAAATATGTATAAAATGTATCTTTCCGATTTAAGAATTTATATATTTTGTCAACTATTTAGAATATATGTTGTTAATATATATGTATTAATAAACGGATTGAGTCTTAATGTATGATATTTATATTAATATTAATATAAATATTTCACATTTAAAAATAAATGTTAAATATATATGAAACTGTGAAAACAATGTTTGAAGTGCTGGATGATTTTATGATTTTATCATAAGCTTTTAGTTTAAAATCGGTTGACAATAAACAAATTAATATTTATCATTTATATACTATTTTATTATTTAAATTTTCCATGTAAAATTTTGTGTATAAATGAAGTTTAATAGATTGCTGTTGAAAGGATTGTGGATTTTTTTTTTGTCAAATTATTTAGACTATATATAGGTGAAATATCGCAAACTGAAAAGTACTAGTTGTTTTCATTTGATTCACTTGTATTATTTGTATCATCTTTACATAAATCAGAAAGATAATGATATTTTATACTAGTAGTATTTAAATGGTGACAAAAATAAAAACTATTTTGGATGGCTCCATAAAAGTTGATACTTAAAAAAAGTTGATACTTTAAAAGTCAATAAACTCGTAGTAAATTTTAATATATATGTCTCTCTTTTTCAACACCTCATAAGTCATACCACACTTTTCAATTTCCATCATTTGTCTTCTCTTTTTGAAAATTTCTCTTCCGTTTATTCGGAGCACCAAGAGATACGATACAATGAGCCATAAAATAAAATTATATACATTTCTTTTTTTGATAATCCAGGTATCCGGATCTCTCAATTAATCCGACTATTCCACCTCGTCCAACCGGAACTGGCGAGGAAGGTCCTAGAGACCAAACAGAAACCATGTTAAATCCGCTGTAGCTGGGGTTCGAATTCGTGATGACGGACACTTCAGCCGAAGTTCCTTTACCACCAGACCACGAGGTCCGATTAATTATATACATGTTGCCGATAAAGACGAAGATATAGTAAACCCCTTACACGGCGGTCAAGTTATCTTCAACCGTTGGCCGTGTAGCTCGGTTCATGTCGGCTTGGTTTTGCCAAGTTTTAAACTTACATTTATTTCTTTTTATGTCACTTTTTCAATCCGGTAATAAAATGTTCAACCTCGTTAATCAAATAGTACTACTAATTTCACACACGCTAGGCACCTGAAAAGTAAAAGCAAAAAACAAAATTTCGTTTACTTTCTTATCAACTTTTACGTGACACTGGACTAGAAAACTTTAGGTGACATTAATACTATTCCACCTGTATCATATATATTTTCATATACAAGCATGTCTGACGTTTTATAGTAACTAGTAAGGGTACAAAATTCATTGATTTTAGGTATTAAGTAAATTTTAAAACAATATAAACTACACCAAATATACTGTTTTATTAGTCATATTGTGGGGAAAAGCCACTAGTTTAGCCATTTCTAATAAAAGTTTTCTCTAAGCTCCGTCAGGATTAGAAATGAACGTGACGAAGGAAGAAAAAGACACGAGCTTGTGAGGAATATAGACTTATGTCTCGTTGACCATATATTTTATGACATGATAAATCTTAAATTAATTCCAAGTTCCAACTTAGTATCCCTGCAAATTCTTGTCACGGTGACCATATATTTTATAGACTTATGTCTCGTTAGGTAATTTTTTTAATAAATTATACTTTAGGGCACTAAATTTCTAATATTATTTGGAATGATTATCTGTACAAAGTTATAAAAATTAATACGATTTTTTTCTTGACATCGAACAGTTATTTATAGTTTAAACTAGAGTAAGTCGATAACTAGACGACAATAATAACAACTAACAAGAGAAGGATCCCTAAAAAATGTTCTCGCATACTTAGCTAAAACTCTGTCATTAAATTATCGCCTCATGAGACATGAGCAATAGTGAACTCCTTAAAGCTTCCCTTCGATCTTACAAATTAGTTCAGCTATGTTGAGAAGACTGACCAACTTTTCGGACGTTTGAATCATCAATCATCGATATCAAATCTTGACAATATGTTTTAAAGCGATGACATATCAAATATTGAGTCATCATTACATTTCCCATTCAAAAACTTCCACTTCTCCATGTAGTGACGAGATTCTATTATTCATATTCATGATTTCTAAGAGATGAATGTTCCCTGATGAGTCTTTAAAAATACTGTTAGGAAGCTAATGAGTTTCTTTATGAAGATAATACAAAAGATTTACAAAATCATAAGAAAAGGTCAATTTGCAAAAGGGGCTCGTGGTTAGTGGGCTAATAATAATAACTTAAAAGTCATTTGTATTTTAAAAAGAGAGTAACTAAAAGAGTATTATTTGCCAGAAAGAATCAAATAATGTCCGTGATAGTGTGTAGCTAAGTAGCTATCCAACCCAATGTAACAATGTCCATGCTTCTTGTCAGTCGTCGCATTGTAAAACAGTAAAAGATCCAGTTTTGTTAATATTTGTTTTCGTAACTCATTAACATATATCATTATATATACTTTATTACCACAAAAGTTTCGTGCAAACTTATTACCACGAAACCTAACCGAGTAACGGAGAATCGGAGATCAAATACACTAACAATTGAATTAACTTTAAAAGAAGTAAACGATAGAGTACTTTTTACGTATACGTGAAAAATAAGAAGAATACAAAATAATGAGAATATCTAATTAAAAACCACTTAGCTTGGGATATGATTTTGTGTCATTTTATCTTGTAATCTCCACATTGATTCAAATGTTACACACGGTCGTACTATCACGAGATCAACAAATCCTAAACATATATAGTTTCCGGTGTTGGAGGCGGGTGTCACTTCACTGTAGACGCAGTTCAAAAATCCGGTCCGATACCACTAAATTATGGAGAAGACAATAGACCCACGAAGGTTATAGACCCATTCCTTGCTGAGAAGATAGTTAACGTTGACATGGTCCGAGCAAAACGTAAAAAATGATCGGAGCATTAAATGTGACCTTAAATACGCTTGATAGTATATCACATCATCGCTGGGTTCCACTTCCACCAAGACCTATAAAGTAAGAACCAAGAACAAAAAGAAAGAGATCTGAATTCTCTCGTATCAAACTTATAGTCTCAATACCTTTATATTCATTTGTTAACTAATACCTTTTTAATCTCCACGTACAGTTCTATCTTCTTGCATTATCAATAAAACATACACTTTTCATACTTAATCGCTAGTTAGCATATTTTTCATAGGTTACTTCTTATATATGTTACCGAGACTTCGTGCCATATTTCTGAGTCAAATTTTGAGATTCATCATGTGGGGCTAAAAAGAAGGGATATTCAACAAAAAAACCTCTAAAAATCGATGTGAAACACACATAGTGATGACTGGACAAGACGTATCTAGTGTATGTTCCTTTAATTTGTTTGACTGCTAATTAATTTTAAATTTGAATTTCTTTTATATTTTGTGTGTTTTTTTCTCTATGAATTTGGGAAGATAAAAGCTTTGGTTCAATTGAACTGCATAGAAAAGGTAATTGGCATATCTAGAAACAGATGGTGGTGATGATTTTTACCGGTTTTAATCTTCTATGTTTCTTCACTTGATGGTGATAGAGTTCTTATTGTAAATTAAGGTTACTCCAAAAAGAGCATGAAATTTCTAATTATTTGTTTGTTTGGAATGGTGATTTCTTTGCCTTTTTATTATCAATTGAATTATATAAGAAATTGTCTTGTCTCGTTGACTCCTACTAAGAACATCTCCAATCCAATACTTTATTGTAAGATGAGTAAAACTTTAAAATGGAGATTTGAGGGTTGATTACTCCAACAATGAATCCTCAAAAAAAATCCTTACAAGCTTAGTCATTTGCATTATAGTCCTTGACATTAATAAAGTTATTAATAATGATAAAACTTCACAAATACATATAAAACATACTTTTAGAAATATTACAATATTATAATAAAACAATATAAATTACATACATAATAAAACAACTTGTAAGATATGTAATATTGGTATTTTAGAAATTTTAGAAAATTACGTATAAAATTCTGTATTTTTGGTATTTTGGTACCACTTGTAAGATATGTAATATTCAAATGTTTATGTAATTTGCTTTAAATTATGTTAATTTTGTTTAGTGTATTTAATTTTGTGTGATCTTTATTTAATGTATTTTTCTAGTTGTGTGAATCTTATTTTAATATTATGTAATATTTATTCTATTCTATTTTGTTTTGGTGTACTTAAGTTACTCTAAATAAAATTAATAGATGTATTTGTAAAATAAAATAATTGTAAAGACTAAAAAATAAATATTAGTTTTGAGGTTTTGAATATTAAAACCTCAAATTTGAGGATTTGAGATTGGGTTGGAGATGCTCTAAACAATAAAAAGGGACTGACAATCACTATCAATTTAGTCTGAAGTGTGACGTTTTTAGATTACTATGAAAATTCTCTCTTTTTAGCTTCAATTATTACAAAAGCAAAAATCAAGTATATGAAAAATATTTAGTAATCCATATGCAAAAAAATATGTTGTTTACTTTGGATCTTTACTCATGTATCGGTTTTTAGTTTAGTTTTTCTAGTTTTCACTGTTTAGAATCTTTTTTTACCTATAAAGTTTTGCTTAACTTTAAAAAGAAATCTGAAATATATCTAAGTTATTGATAAATGATTTTGATTTTTTATTATTTTTAGTGTCAAGCTATTAGATCTCAGGCCCATAAATCGAATAAAATCAGAATAAAGCCCATTGTAGTTGAACCCATCAAGGCATCCCGATCTTTTTATCATCTTCTCCCTTTTCGCCTCTCTTATTCTCAATCAGAGGAAAGAACCAAAGCTCCGTCTCTCTCTCCGGCGATTCCTTCCGATCTGATCCGGTAAGAAACTTTTCCCCCTCTTCATTTCCATCACTGTGCTCCGTACGATCTTAATTTCATCTGAAACCCTAGGATCTACAGATAGTATTTCGAAACCCTAGATTTCGAGTTATCAATCGAACTCATAGGGCGAAAAGTATTGATTTTGATAAGGAACCCATTTGTTATTGGTTAATAGGTTGTGAGATTCTTTAGGGTTTCGTGAAAGATGCCGGCCACCGCGGGAAGAGTTCGCATGCCTGCGAACAACCGTGTTCACAGCAGCGCGGCGCTGCAGACTCACGGCATATGGCAGAGCGCGATCGGGTACGATCCCTACGCGCCGACGGCCAAAGAAGAGCCGAAGACGACTCAGCAGAAGTCTGATGACCCTGAGAACTCTTACGCCAGCTTCCAGGGTCTTTTGGCTCTAGCGCGCATCACTGGGTCGAATAATGACGAGGCTCGTGGGTCTTGTAAGAAGTGTGGGCGTGTGGGGCACTTGACGTATCAGTGTAGGAACTTTTTGAGCACGAAGGAGGATAGGGAGAAGGACGGTGGGGAGATTGAAGCTGCTGTTGTGGCGGGGTTGGAGAAGGTTAGGAGGTGTGTGGGGAGAGGTGAGGTTGAGGAGGAGGAGAGTAGTGAGGAAGAGGAGGAGAGTGAGAGTGAGGATTCTGATGTTGATTCTGAGATTGAGAAGATTATTGCTGAGAGGTATGGGAAGAAAAAGAAGGGGAGTGGCGGTAGTAGTAGTGTTAAGAAGAAGAAGAAGAAGCGGGATGAGTCTGAGTCTGAGTCTGATTCTGGAGATAGGAAGAGGAGGAGGAGGTCGAAGAAGCGGAGGACGCATAAGAGGAGGAGTGTGAGTGAGTCTGAGGAGGAGGAGGAAGATGGTAGGAGTAAGAGAAGGAAGGAGAGGAGAGGGAGAAAGAGAGATGATGATTATTCTGATGAGTCTTCTGATGAAGATCGGAGAAGTGTTAAGAGAAAGAGTAGGAAGGAGAAGAGGAGAAGGAGGAGCAGGCGTAACCGTTCTGATGATTCTGATTCATCTGAGGATGATGCAAGTGGTAGAAGGCAGAAGCGTAGGAACAAAGTGGCAGCTTCTTCTGACTCTGATGTCTCAGGTGATGATGAAGATTCACGCGTTGGGAGGGGTTCTTCTAAGAGGTATGAGAAGAAGAGCAGGAAACGCCATCACAGGAAGGATTGAAGTCTATCAGGTTCTGCCATTTGATGTCTCCGTTACAACTCTCTATCAATCTTTGTAACAATAATGAAACCTGCCTATGGGATTTGATTTGTGTTTGGCTTTTGTGGTCTCTTTGTTTCAAGCATGTATGGTTGAGATACTGTTGTGTTGTTAATTCACTCTTGTGATGTTTTGTTTCTAAAGTTGCGATCTCTTAAGTTATTATTGCCAATTAGTTTTATAAGAGTGAACAAGTCGGCCATAAAGCTGAGAAGTCGGCAACAGTCGTTGTAGAGAGATCACAAGACTCGTGAATTGGTTTTGGCATGGTATCTGAGGGTAGTGTGGTCATTTAAAGAGCTCGAGTTTCATTGCTCAGCTCATATCTCCTTGTGGGTCATGTTAATCTCTTCTCCACCGTTGAAACAAAAGTAAAAAAAGAAATAAGAAAATATCAATCTTGAAACTTTATAAATCCCAAGAAAATAGGTGAAGTAGTTTCAGAAACAAAGATCCAAAGAGAAAAATATCTCAAAACACACAAAGGAAGAAGAAAGAAAGAAGAAGAAGATGCCTTCAAGCACATTCTCTGGAACTGTGAGCTCACCGAAGCTGTCAGTGGCAGTGGACATGGGCAACCCTTTTCTCAACCTCACCGTTGATGGTTTCCTCAAGATCGGAGCTGTAAATATAATCTATCTCTCTCTTTCTATCTCTCATCTCATTGTTTCATATTTGATTTTCTGAATGGGTTTTATAGGTTGGAGTCACAAAATCTCTTGTGGAAGACACTTACAAAGCCATCGACAAAGGTAAAGTCCTAAAACCAAAATATGAATGCTCGACTCGTTGGTAGATCTGTTTTTTTGCTCTTATGGTTTGTGTTGTTGATCATGTGGTTAGGGAGTGTTTCCAAGAGCACTCTTGAGCATGCGGTGAGTACTATTTTATCAAACCCATGTATATAATATGTGTGTGTCTGAAAAAATAAACGTCTCATCTATTGTGTTACACATTATGGTTGCAGCTTAAGAAGATGTGCAAAGAAGGTTTTTACTGGGGTACGTTGCTTTCTAAAGCCATTGTTCTAGTTTTACCAATGGATAATAAATGATTTTAAAATAATAATAAAAGCTGAAATTTGCAACAAATATATGAATGAATATGATCAGGATCTGTGGCTGGAGTTTATGTTGGAACAGAGTATGGAATCGAACGTATCCGTGGCACTAGAGATTGGGTGTGTACTACGTTCATTAGTCATTATATTACATACACATTGAGCTATTCTTTTTTGCAAAACTTATGAATGATTTGCTTTGAAACTTTTGCTATCAGAAAAACGCAATGCTGGCAGGCGCGGCGACAGGAGCAGTGATCTCTGCGGCTACTAACAAAGGGAAAGACAAGGTCGTGATCGATGCCATTATGGGTGGCGCTCTTGCAACTGCGTCTCAGTTCCTTAACAATCATTATTTCTACTGAGTTGTCAATCTTCCTTTTAGGACCAAGATTGGTTTGTTATATCCAAATTTGGTCCTTATGGTGTGGGTTTCTTTGTTTGTTTCCAATAAAAAAGATGTATTACTTTTGAATGAATTGAATTTGAGTAACATGAACGTTAAGCAATGGTCTGTGGTCTTCTAAAAACTCTTTGGCCAACTCCAGAGGAGTCTTGTTCATTAATTTATTCTCCATGTTTGGCGGTGTGAAGTTACATAACATAATAGATAACGAGTTGTTCGATGTGTACAGTTAGCTATAGAAAACCAAATGAATGAATGAAAGGTTGGGAATAGATGTAGACAACTTCTTCAATGGTGTCAAAAAAAGATATATATAGAACTTCCGTTTTGGGCCATAGTATTAAACTATTAATTGAAGTCTCAACTCTCAAACAAGTTTATCTCGAAAAGAGCAAGTCTATAACATGTTCTACAAATTAACATTAAGAAACTGAAATGGGCTCAACAAATATCAGCTTCCAATGGAAGGTTAACCAAAGCTTTGTGTATTTATTTAATGCATGTTTGTATACTATTAAGCTGCCAATTTGGTTTATCGCCTGCGGCCTAGCCCAAGTAAGGCCCTTGGAGGGACGACTTGGACATCAAAATCGTGGATCACATATCGGTGGGTCACGTGGTGAAGTGGGTTGATTCTTTTTCACCTTCACACTAAATCATTCATGCATGCTTCGTTTCTCATCTTCGGTGAAGACTTCTCTTCAGGTAAAACTGTTCGAATGCATGCTTCGTTTCCCAACTTCGGTAAAGACTTATCTCCTTTTATCGTTTCTCATCTCTGGTGAAGACTTTTCTCTTATTTGTTGAGTTCACTCAGATGATACCGATTTGGAACTTGTATTGTATATTAGGTTGCAAAAGAAACTTGTATTTGTATACATGTCTGGAAGATCCAAAAAATGGCTTAAATAAATAAGGCAACCATATATAGAAGAGATCAGAAATATGATCGTAGCATTGAAAGAAAAGTTTGATAAGTATTAAAATGAAGTTAGTGACATATTCCATGTTGCGTCCGTCTTTGATTCACGGTTAAAGCTTACACTTGTGGAATTTTATTTTGGGAAGCTTGACATGAACTCGTGTAAAGCAAAAATGAAACACTTGCGTCGTAAGTTTTGTATTATGTTTGAATCACATGACACCTCTATATGCCATTTTGGACTGGATACCTCTATATACCATGTTTGGAGTTGGATAAGTAGGAAATGAGAGTAATGCATATTATGAAAAAAAAAACTTGCCAAAATCTCTAGATAAAATCGGTTGTCTGAAAGGTCTAATATAAATATTAAGATATTAAATAAATTTTAAATATTTTTCTGTATTGACTCAATTTACAGAAACATGTGTGGTTGTTGTTAGAGTGTGTGTTCAGTGTTTACTCCGAATATCCAAATAGTGTAGAAAATGGTGGTGGAAGATGATGAAAATGACAATGATGTTTGTAACAAATTCTTATGGACTTGTGTTTGCTCAATGGCTACCATCTCTCTCATGATGAGTTATCAAAGCTAACGCCTGCTTTTCTCTCTGACGCGCCTTTCAAGACAAACGTTCTCCTACGCCGGTGGAGCAGGAGTTCACCGGTGTCACCTCCGCTCCATCTTCCACATGTCTTCTCTCGTTCCAAGTCAAATCTTCCACTCTGTTTCTTGTTTCGCTGTTTCTCAATCATTATTTGATCTGGGATAGTCAACATTTAAAAAAACCTTTGTGGTCTCTGCTCGTGTTCTTGAGACCGCCAGAACTGCATTCTACACCATATAATGCCATATCTGTCTGTTCTAAAGAGATTTCCATCCTCGTGGTTGCCAGTGGGTTCATCAGCACCATCATTAAAGACCTTTCTCATGAGAAGTGTCACCTATCCTGCAATAAAGCAGATGAAATTGCCAAAATCCCTAACCGTTTTGTTATCTTGTGGAGCGGTTCGTACAGGACCTAAAGATGCAACGGATTTCGTTTTGACGATATTCTGAGGTGTGGATTGGCTATCAAAGTCACGATTTAATGTGACTATGTTTCAACTTTCCGGCGGTACCGTGAAATTTACCTTGACGCATTCGCATTGTTCTCTGAATTCGCTGTCGATTTATCTCAGAGATTTCTCTACATCTGTCAGTTATGTTGTATTGTCTTATTGTTTTGCTTCTAGTGCTAGGATTGTCTCTTCTTCAAAGTGTAATCCAGAGTTTTAAGTATTAATGAAAGTTGTGTTTCAAAAAAAAAGCTACCATCTCTCTCTATCTCCAACCAAATAATCATTTGTTATTTTGATTTCTTTTACTATAAAACATCTACTACTTTCCACCCTAAAGCAATACCTCTCCTATTCACCAATCTTGTGTCACTAATCGAATAATTTTAAATTAGTCTAATATTTAATTGGTATGTCATTTTAACCAAATGTTGGTTACTCAAATCGGCGTACTAAGTACTAACCATCTAAAAGAAGAGGTTTTGAGGTCAATATTAACTGATGATGGAGAATTAACTTAATCATCAGACCCAAGAAAATTATGGCCCTTATGGGCATGGGCCTTAAACTCTTGATTAATCGGAAAACAAGTCATTTCATGCATAGAGAAGAGGTAAATAGTAATATCTGTATGGACAATCTAATTGATTCACATAGACCATAGTTTTCTGGATCTAATCAAGATCTTTGTATCTCTGACATTTATCAAGATGGCTATCTATCTTGTGCATGCTTCATTTGTTGGGTATCAACATATCATCCATATAAGTATTCGTATATATATTTTATCTAATAATAACGAATTGACCGTGGAAAATTAAACGTTTAAACAATTGTGAATTTACGAGAGTAACATGTATCTTACATATACTTCCATAATTGGTGAACTGCAGAAGTGGGTTGAAGATGAGTCAAGACAACAATACTTTAGTGCCAGCAAAGCCGTAAGATCTACCAAATCATAAACTGACATAAAAGACCCACTTCTCTTTATTATTCTTGCGAACTAATCCCCACCATTAAGGGCCACTAATCCAATTTTTTATTCATTCATAAAGTCAAAATTATTATGAAGCAAATTAGTAATTCTACTCTTTTCTTTCTCCGAATATTTTTCAAGGTCAATGATGCAACAAGTAGTTTTTATTTTATATTTAAAATGTTTAACCTTCTTCTTAAATTAGTAATAGTTTTCTCTTTAAGTAATCTGACCCTTATTACTAATAATAATGCTCTCCTACACTTCTGCAATGTTACCAAACTTAAAATATAACCTTTGTGTTATATATTTACATGTATTGTTCTACATGTTTTAGCAATCGATCCTAATACAATCTAGGCGTTGAAAATTATAGCACTGATTTTTTCCATCTGCATCAATAGTTGATTTGCCAGAATATCCAGGGATTTTATAAGGTTTGAGTTTGAATATACGATTTAGAAAAACAAAAAATATATATATATATATATCTGTCAAGTTAAGCTATATACTAATGAAAAAAATGTTATCATGATGACATTTAAAATGGGTTAATATTTTAACTGTACATGGCGAGGGAGTGGAGGGTGCTCCACTTGCAATATTACAAATGATGATGGACCTTGAATTATCAAGTGTTGTTAAGACAGTAGTTAAAAAAAAATCAAGTGTTATTAAGATAAATGATTATTAAAGTTGAAACAACATTTATGTTAATTAACTAGTATATCTTAAAAAATCCCAACCTTAAAACCTAATATGCTTTTCTTTAAATTAATCTAAAGCAAATGCGCAAGTTGGATATGTCTCCACTTATCTTTTCATGTTTTTTTGTCAACATGTTTAAATATAATTTTTGTGTTTTTATTTTGTCTTTGAAGTTTGAACGCATTAGTAAGGGAAGACTTGCTCTTCCTTATTGTTCTTTCTCTATATCTTACTGATAAATGTATTTGACTCTTTCTTTAAGCTTGAAACTTCCCCCTGTGTTACCACGTGGATACTCGATTGATATAACTCTAAAAATGCAGTAAAGATTTTAAAGATCTTGATTACTACCAGAGAAATTTCAGGATTAATATATAAGTTCAAACATTTGCACAAGACACCAAAGGAAGATATATCATTCTCAATGATTTGTTGCATTCTTGAGATAACAAACTAAGTCTCACATTGGAGAATTAGACAAGGAGTATATAATATATAAAACAGATGTCTAACTTTAATAGTACGAGGCCTTTTGGAAAAGAAACCAAAAGTAAATCCATGCGGGTTGCTAATTAGGCCCAAAGTGGACAATATCGTACTAATCGGAGAATATAGAGTTGGATACAGAATTTCACAATCTCAACAATTGGTATTAGAATGGCTGACGAGAAATATGCAAGAAGACCAAAATATCCTTCGAGTAGGAATGGGACCCATCGAGTTAGGATTGAGAAGTGTGTGTGGCAGAGTTCAAGTAAAAAAATCCTGGAAGTCAATTGTGGGACACAAGATGAATGTGATCCTTTGTTTGAGGGGGAGAATGTGAGATAACAAACTAAGTCTCACATTGGAAAATTAGACAAGGAGTGTCTAATATATAAAATAGATGTCCAACTCTAATAGTACGAGACCTTTTGGAAAGGAAACCAAAAGTAAATTCATACGGACTTGCCAATTAGACCCAAAATAAACAATATCGTACTAATCAGAGAATATAAAGTTGGATACGGGATTTCACAATCCCAACACTCTTCGCATGCCTCATTTGTGGATTACCTTTTCAGATCTCCTATAAGACGATTTACAACTGTTTCCTATATGGCAACAGCTCAACCAGTACTGAAGAATAATCAACATGTATATATATATATATATATATATATTCATCTTGTGACCAAGTCTTAATCTATAAATTTCAACATCTTCGTGTTGCCTAAATAGGTCTCACCATCTAGCTCTGTATTTTCAAACGACACATAAAAAGGCAAAATAGTGGATTAGTTAGGAAGTATTTAATTAATCTAACTTGGATAAAAGTCATAATGTGTTGATGAGCCAACGTCTAAGAAAATAATTAAGTCTTAATCATTAATACCAAACTTAATTTTTCAAGACAGAAAACGTAATAGCATTCTCTTAAAAAAATTTACATGAAAAGGTAAAAACATAAAATTGTAGTAGGTAAACTTATAAATCATAAACTTCAAAAATATGAATTATTAGGTTAAGTACGACATTTGAAAATAAGTTAAATCTTAAGATAGATTTGTATCTCAAACTTGTTATCTACTAATAATAACAATCCTAATTAATTTTAAAGGTTGTATGATTTTATAAGAATCTCAATTTTTTGTTAAAAGTTGTGTTTGTTCATTAATGTGTCTTTTGATTAAATGTTGTATCTCTTCTATATGAAACTATTGTAAAAATTTGTAAATAAATGTTATATTGTGTTTTTTCATCATAAAAATGTATATTAATTGATTTTCTGTTTTAAAAGTTATATATTACCATTATAAATGTGCTATTTTAAATAACTAACTAAAATATGAAAAATTGTGATTATTCATATGATTTTTTATGAAAAGACACATATCTATATATTTTCACAATTTATAAGAACTAATGCAATGTTTAAGATGAAAAGTTGTGTCATTTCACATTTATTTGAATGTCTTGATTCTTTTTATTTTAAATGTATTAGTTTTGAAAGTTATAATCATCTTAAAAAGTAAAAACTAAGAAACACAACTTTTCATATAATTTTTTAAGAGATACAATTTTTATATTAATACAGTGATTTTTAGATATAAAACAATTGTAAATATTTATGTAAAAAAAATAATAAGTAGATATGAGAAAAAGAAAAGTGAAAGACACAACTTTTTATCTCAAAAACTTAGCAACCTAATTAATGTTGAAATGAGTTTTGTAAAGTTGTCAAATTATGAAATGATGTGTTTATCTATAATTTTGTGTCTTTTCATTATAATGTCAAAAGTAAAATGTTTTCATTTTTTTAATTTTTTAAAAATGTATTTAAAAGTTGTGTCTTTCCATAAGCAATACATGCAATCTTTCATCTCAAAAATTAATAAGTCCAACTTTTCATATAAGAAACTTAAGAGATCCAATTTTTATATTATTAACTGATTTAGATATAAAATAATTGTAAATATCAAAACTATACTAAAAGGCAAATACTAAGCCTCCTTAGATGGTCCACGTCGGACTGGAAAATTAGCCACTCATGGAGCAGCATTTGTCCACGTCAGGTTACTTTCATATTGGTTTGGGCTTTCCACGTTTTGGCCCGTTTGTTCTGTGCGAATATTGGTTGGACCCATTTGCTCTTTACTTTCACGTGATTGTTTAGAGACGACCAGACGTTGACGTAACCCTAAATTTGCTCTTCTCTCCTCTTTCGACTTCCCCATCTTCCATTGTTCTTCTCAGCAAATCGGTTTCGACGATTAACTTCATCACTTATATCCTCACAATAACTACTGTAATCAAGTCTTCGCGTGAACTGATCCGATGAATTCCTTTCGCTTACCTCTCCATTTTTTATTTATAACCCTCTTCTCCTCTTACCAAATTCTTCCATCACAACTAAGAATATTCTCTCAAATCTCACTCCGATGGAACTCAGCGGCAAATCCCCAGCTTCCAGCGACCACAACACCAGCAAGAAGACTGTCGCCTCTTCTGCGACTGCGAAATCAACCGGAAAGTCCACTGCTTCGTCTGCGATCATGGTGAAACGTAACGGCAAGGCTGTTGCTTCATCTGCCAATCCGATGGAACCAAACGCTGCTACCGATCTCTCCTCTCTGCCTAGCGAGCAAGTGATGTTCTTCAGAGAGGTTTCTCTCGGCCCACGCGAAGCCGAGTTGATGTTCCGTATGATTCATTTCTGGGATGCTCGCAACCCAAACACGAAGACCCTCATTGGACGAGAGATGCTCCTAATCGACGAAGAGGTTTGTCTACTTTTATTCTCTGATTTGGTATTGCTCGATTGGGATGATATTTCTATTAATCTATGTTTTTAAATGATATATACAGGGAACTGTTATTCAAGGTTTTATTCCAGCCAGTCGAGTTGAGAGATATGAGCTGATAGCAGGTTCTGTCTATAAGCTGATCAATTTTTTCGGATCCAGAAGCAAAGATCAGTTTCGCGTTGCTGATCATAGTGCCACCGTCTCATTCAGCTGGAATTCCTCTTTGTCTGTTCTTGAGAATCCTCCGGTTCAAATACCAGAAGATAGGTTCAGGTTCCATACCTATGAGGAGTTTAAGGCCAATTGTGACTCCAGAGCTGATCTCTATGGTAAGTGAAGTTTAGCTTTTTAGAGTACATACTGTGTGTGAACAACAACTGAACATCTTATAGACATGTTTGATATATTTTTTTGATGTCTGCGGATCGTACTGGTTTTGTCACAGATTATGTTGGTCATATGAAGCTGGTGAATGGGCAGACTTTGACTGACCATATTGTTCTCGACGAAGCTGACATAGCAGAGAAGCGGCATCTGTGTGTTCATATACAGACACATGAGTAAGTTTTTCTTTTTGTTACTCGCTTTCATTGTTTGTGTGTTGTTTTTAACACATGATTTGTGCCCTGTATAGTGGACCAGTGATGAAGATGTATCTATGGGACAAGGCTGCTTCCGACTTTTGCCAGAAATTCAAATCGTACGGAGGCATTCCAAGCGTTCTTTTGGTCACTACAGTGAATCCTAAACATATTGGAGGTCAGCATCAAAACTATAAAAACATCATTCACATATTCAGAACTTAGCTGTGACATATTCATTCACATCATTCACATCATTCGAAGCGTTCTTTTGTTTATATTTTAACGTGTAAGGGCTCTTATGAGTCAACGGTTAGGTTTTGAGATGAGATCTTGCGTAAGGGCTCATATTGGGTTTGTTCTTTTTTTTTTCTTCTGTAACATTAGATGATTAGCTCATGTCCTTTTAGACAAAAGTTATACCTTTGATTTACCGTGAAGACTGTTATTTTAGTTGTCAATGAATATTTGTGTTAACATTGCTACAAGGACAATTTGATTGTCCTTTCAATTATTTATTACTGTCCTAAAATATTTTAGTTGTTTATTGAACTGTGACTTTTGTTTATATTCCTGCAACTTTTGTTTATTTAACTGCATAGGTCATAGTGTATTGTTAAGAAACAGTGATAAGGCATTGACAAATCATGTACCTGATAATCACATCCTTCTATTTGTTATTAACAGGGACCCTTGCTCTCACTTCGATGTCATCTTCCCGAGTGTTTATGGATGCCGATGTTCAGCCAAGCAAGGATTATCTCGAATGGTATGTATTTATGTATTCAAATACTTTTTTCTACAACTTTTGTATATATTTTAACACTGTATTATTCCTAAAATATCTGGGCTTTTGTCTTTGGTTCAGGTTGGTCTCAAACTCAGAAATTGCTAATAGAGTTTCAGCTGAGGTTGTCACTAAGCCTGAGGCAGTGACTCTTGGGGAACTATTCTCTTACATCAAGAATGAAACTTCTAAGGTGCAATAATTGTCCTGTTCATATATTATTTCTATGTACTTGGGTGTTTATGAATTCTATTTGTTTTCCACGATGAAGGTTGCTTGGTTCGAATGCACTGCAACTATAGATGATGTTATTCAGGGTTCTGCTTGGTACTACATTTCCTGTGGTGGCTGCAATAGTAAGGCAGTGAAAGGGCCTACTTCCCTGGTTTGCAACAATAAGAAGTGTGATAAAAGAGAAGTCACAGGCGTACCTCAGTGAGTGTTGTACTCTTAGATTCATATTTGTTTTTTCATCTCTCATAACTAATATTTTCTCATTGTAGGTACCTGACAAAGATTTCTGTTTATGATAAGAGTGAGCAAGCAGTTTTTGTCATCCTTGGTGATGCTGGAAAGGAGTTGACTGGCAAGCATGCAGCAGAATTAGTTGCAAATTACTTTGAGGTACTTCTACACCTGGTTATACATATATAATAACTTTCTGTAATATAGAATTAGTTAGGACATCATTGATTTGAGAATTCTGAGAAGGCAGCATCAGATGAACTCACGTAGATTGTGCTTTTATGTCAGTCTAATGCTGGAGTTGGGGTTGATCATTGCGTTCCTGTTCCGGATGCTTTGCTTGAGACAATCGGGCAGACACGCAAGTTCATCGTGAAGGTCTCGGATCATAACTTGACAGGCAAGACTCAGACCATAACTGTCACAAAGATTATCCCAGCAGGTGCTCCTCTTCCATCAGTGTCTGATGGTATCTCAAAGACTGGGGGTGATGACTCTGGACCTTCCGGAGTGGTCGGAGGTGATGCAGGTGATAGGGCTAGAAAAGCAGCTGAGTATCTTGAGTCGGATGAGGCCAAGCGTTCGAAGAGTGGCTAATATAGCTTGAACTCTTCCTTCTATGCAGTAAACGTGTTTGCTGCGGTTTATGTGTGCTTTTATTTTCCCTAATAATTTTGCGTTCTTGACATTTGCATTTTCAGAGTTTTATCCTTTCATGTTTAAGTTTTTGTTGAATACAATTTTCGTTATATGGTTTTACTTATCCCTTTGAGCAATTTACTTTACTTATCCTGTTATGATCTTTTTATTTGTTCAGTGTGAAGATTATCTTAGTTTACTTTATACTATGATTATACAAGTGCTGAATTATCTTCCGATTAGTTACTTAATGGTACCAGCTTTTCCTACGTTAATATGTAACTCCGATTCTTTCTTCACGTAACCTTCTTGCATGAGGTTATACGAGCTTTGGACCATTTTTTTAACAATTGATTTCCACTACTGGACGATAAATCTACGTATGCATTCACATATATATACATATATTTTTTAATGTGCGTTTACAACAATTACGTTTTTGGTTTGCAGCAAGAATGTTAGAACATTCTAATTCTTCATATATATAGTTTCTATGAAAAAAATGTTTCACCTAACAACCAAAAATACATGATATCATGCAGACATATAATAAATAAATATATTTTAAATGTTAACACTATCAAAATTCAGTCAAATAATTCCCAGTACTTTTAACAAATTCAAATCAATAAAACATTTTTTCTCCAAGGTCCCGACCCGGCAACTTTCTCAGCTATAACTTGGCACAGGAAAAATGGGTCGGGTCATTTTTAAAACTGATAAAATATTAACTTCACTATTATAAAAACGAATCTCTTATTGCGACAATGGATGACATTAAAAATATGATTGTGGGACACTTCGAACCCAGGTCCAAGATAATATACGAGGGCTGCTCTACCACTAGATTAAAGACACACTTTGGAAGCTTTATGGCAAACATATTACATATAATCTACATAACGTCAATTCAGAAAGTTTGGATTCAATTTTATGTTAATCGCGGATAACATATTTAGTATTGTATATTAATTATTTTCTATTTATATGAAAATTTTCACATTTATAATTTTATTTAACTAATATTTGAAATTTAAAATATTTTTTCTGTGTTACCAGTTTGAAGTGAATATTTTTATTATTTCAAATATAAGCCATTGGTATTTTCGGATAGTTTTAGTTTACAATTTTCATCATTATATGATGAAAATAATATTATTGTCAAATATGTTTCTATTATAACTAACAAAAAGAGTAACACAATTAAGTAATAAAATACTTTTTAACATAATTGAATACTATAAATTATATAAATTAAATTAAGAATGAATTTTGCTAAGTCTTGCTTTATGTGTATATTTTTTTTGGCACAAACTTTTAGAAAATTCTATTATGAACGTATATTACTAAGTCTTGCTATGTGTGCATATACTTTGTTTCACTTTGCATTGTTTTTTTTCCTTATTCTTTAATTGAACAGAATTGGAATTTCCAATTTTTCTATCATCATTCTATCTTTTGAAAATTCTATGGTCAACATGTTACATATTAGTCGACATGCGGAAGCTACTGCTAATACCAAAAAAAAACTTATTTCCAAATCCACTTATGATACTTGATTACAAATTTTATACGTTACCTTTATGAATTACCATATCTACAAAAATCCTACATCATAAAAGGAAACAAATCTTATACGTTACCTTTATGAATTACCATATCTACGAAGATCCTACATCATAAAAGGAAAGTAAAATAATTCTGAAAATCAGCCCTATCAATCTACGAGTATATGCTTTCAAAGGGGTAAAGAAAAAAATCAACTCTCACCAAAACTCATCCTTATCTTACATAAGCTGAAGAAACATTATATGCCATCTTTGCAATACTAGACGCCCAAACTGTGTAAGTCTAACGCGTTCGTATGATCGTATCTCGACATTTATAAAAGCTAATGTGTTTACCAAAGTGATAATAGATTGTGTCTAACCTTCAGCGTACTGCCGGAATGGATGCACCGCCCTCTGATCAACCACAAGAAAACACAGGTAAATACGTAATCTCTTGCTTCTATCCCCTGAACAAGTAGAACATATTTTGATGCGTCTAAATTTAAAAAAAAATTAAGATGGGTTTCCGATTCTTTTTGGCTAAGTTATTTCAATATGCAATCATATAGTCTACTCTGCACCACGTCAACTGTAATGAGAGAGAACCAACCGAGAGAATCAAAATAGACTCATTATCTATTGTGTATGAAGCTACGAACCGTAGGCATGAAGTTGGTCAACCACAAAAAATAAATAATGTTTTTAAATATTTGTGACCCATCATACTATTAGAAACAAAAAAAAACTGTTTTATTTTATAAGACTAACAAAATTTTGGAATAAAAAAATAAGATACAAAATTCCGGTATGCATTATTGAATATATATCAAAATTTCATATACCTATACTACTATATTTGGAATGATCTGCTTATTAGTAATAATTTTAATTGATAAGAATGATAAATATTAGTAATCCATAATACAATGAATAGGTAATCAAATTATCTATTTTCAAACAAGTTACCTATATATATATATATACATATATTAATTAGGTATTTTTAAAAAAAAATTCAAAACCAATCTTATTTATTTATATATACACTTGAAACATATGTAAGAATTTATACAGCGATTGTGTATAATCAAATAATAATAACCATTGAAATTGCTATATCAGTTTTACCAAAAGTATCTTACGTATAACAGTATAAACGAAGCCCATTAAGAAGAGTAGACGGAGAATAAACATTGTTGCCGGTCAAAACGTTGTCTTTCAAAATAGATACCTTCGTTTTTCCGCAACGGTTAAGTTATTATTTACGATTTTAAATAGTTAAATCAAACATCAAATTATTTATACATATCAAAAAACGTTCATCAAACTATGTACTTATTTTTGTGTTGAAAGTTTTAAAACACTCATATATTAGCAATAGTTTAGAAAATATCTTTATATAAATATTTTTGTATGACTAATATTTAATTATAAACTATTTTATATCTTAGTTTTTTAACCTTATAATAAAAAAATATTGTTTACAGGTAGGAACACAATATATATAATAATTCTCTTACTTTTTAAATATATTTTCACAATTTTATTATATTAGTTTGTAATTAGTTATTTAATATAACATATATAAATTTAATATTATTAAAATAAAATACGTTTTCTATTATATATAAAATTCATTAAGTTTTTTTTGGAATTAATAAATACCCAGCTACAAACTAATAATAAGTCAATGACCTATATAAAATCTTAAAACCTAATAAAATATGACAAATAAGAAAATACGAATTTTAATACAACATATAGATTTTAATATTATTAAATAAAAATTCGTTTTTAGTTATATATAAAATTAATTACGGATATTTTTTAGATTAATAAATTAGTGATTCAGCATAAAATTATTAATAAATCAATGACGTAAAAAACCTAATAAAAACATGACAAATAAGCAAAATTGAGTAAAATCATGGAAAACATGACAAATAAGCAGAATCAAAATAATTATAAATCTAATTATATATTTTATAGTTATATTATTTAAATTAATAAATTATGGACTCAACTAAAAACTATTAATAAATTAATGACCCAATTTAAACATAATCAAAACATGATAAATATGCAAAATTACCTAAAATCATGAAAATCATGACAGGTAAGCTAAATCACTTCATAAATAATAGTATAGATTATTAGTAACAAATATTTGCGTCACCCAAAACATTGATCGAAAACGTAGTAGGCAAGCCATTATTACAGGGAATACGTCTCCTTTTTCAATCAATAGTTTGCTATGAACTATTTTTAAAATAAATAGCATGGTTGAAACCAGATAAAACCTCATATTTAAATCAGACATATTTTAGTAAGCACATGAATAATCATAACCATATTCCAACTAATTGTTACTATATATTAATTGTTACTATATATTAAAAAATCATGCATTATTTACATTCATAAAAATCTATACAAAAATACATATATTTACATGTGTATATAAATACATGTTTAAAATGACTATAAAAATATCAAATACAATTAATACTATACATCAGATCACAAATAACATTAAAGTATCAGTGTAAGTTAATTATCAGACATTTTTGCTAATTTAGAATAAACAGCTAATTGGTTTTACTATGCAAATAATTCAGGTGGACACCCGCAAAAAAGGAAACGAGGTCGTCCCCGTGGATCACGTACAAAACCAAAAGGTGCGTCGATATTCTCAAAAATAATTGTAAAAATAAAATCAACATTTTCTCATCATAATCCTAAAATTATGTATATTTTCAGTTCGTATGATTAATGATCGACCAACATTCAAACCAAGATATTATGACTGTAAGTTTGTGTGAACTCTGATATTATATTTATACAATAATATTCATCAAACAAACTGACTTTACGCATTTAATCAATTAGGTGGATGCGATGACTGTGACTCTTACAGTAAGATAGCAGCCTATAATATGTATCTCCTACTTTATTTCCTTTAAAACTAACATTTTTTCTCTTAATAGTCAAGCAAAAAAATGCACGCAATATGAGAAAGGCTATCTTGATGTCAAAACGATACTCAATACGATCTCAAGGTAAGCATTATAACTAAAAAAAACCCCTAAAGATTTAGTACATTTATTCTAATATGCAGTGTTTATGCATAAATGCAGATTCTCCACAACAACCCCGTGTAATACGTCACATTCGAGCAAAAAAGAAAGGTGCATATTTTAAACCCTATAATTCCAAAATTTCTAATAACATTGGGGGTGATTGGTCAGGCTGTAACTGTAGAAAATTTACTTTAGAATTTAGTCTGTAAAATTTTTTGATTTGGCTTTAAGTGATGTAGCTTTAAAATTTCATACGGCTAAAAAGATGAGGCTTTAAAAAATAAGATTTTTGCAACCATTTTTTGTATGTTTTTGCTGTAGCTTTAGTTTTTTTGCTGTAACTTTGAAAACTAAGATAAAGCATGATTGATAGTATTTAATGTTGTAGATAAAAATTAAAGCTAAAATCACTTCCTACAACCCAACCAATCACTCACAATATAGGTTATCAACTTTAGAACTCTGGCAAATTTTTATAATATTAAAAAACTTAGGATCTAATAATTCTTAACAAAAATTTACTCAGATAAAGGTTCGACATCTCAAACCGAAGAAAACCCAATCGTAGCATGCTCGAAATGTAATGCTCTTATGTGGACTTCGGAGAGCACTGGTACAGACTCCAAAACAGGAGAACCGACGTTCACTATTTGCTGTAACCATGGCCAAATCAGACTTCCGCCTATCAAGCAACCTCCAGCTCTATTAGAAGAACTTCTCCAGCTTAGGTGGTTTCGAGATACTATCAGAGTCTATAATTCCGTACTGGCTTTTACATCGGTTGGAATGAAAATGGATCATAGTGTGGTTCATACACCTGGTCCTTACACCATACGGATACAGGGTCAAACTCACCACAAGATTGGTTCCCTTATACCCCAACAAGGTCGTCTCCCAGAGTATCTCCAACTCTACATTTTTGATACGGGAAATGAAGTCAGAAACCGACTAAATGCAATGGGGCAATCCTCAACAGATGGTAATCTTGATGAAGCAACCCTGGAGCGCCTCATCAGGATGATTGACGAGAATAATTGCTTAGCCAAGATTTTCCGACGGGCACGAGACTATTACGAAAGTGTTGGGAAGGAGTTTAAAATCAGATTGCTCCCAGATAAGGGGAAAGGGAAAGAGTACGATCTTCCGAGTACAGACGAGGTCGCAGGTCTTATTGTAGGGGATATGTCATCAACAATTGGAGAACGAGATATAGTGGTCCAATTTCAATCTGACACTTTGCAGCAGATACGTGATGATCACCCTTTGTACATGACCCTACAATATCCTCTTTTGTTTCCCTATGGAGAGTACGGTTTTCATCCAGAGATCCCATTACATCTTGAGACAGGCACTTCAAGAACAAGGCAATTCCTGACTATCCGCCAGTTCTATGCCGCTCAGATCCAGACCCGTCTTAACCAAGGGCTGACCTTGATTATAGGCGGACGTCTACTCCATCAGTATATTATTGACATATATACAGCGATTGAAGAAGATCGACTAAGGTGGGCAAGGAATAATCAAGATATTCTGAGAGCTGAGCTCTACAATAATGTACTCGACGCTGTCAGCAAGGGTGATACTAATGCTAAAATTATTGGACAGAGGTTCATACTCCCTCCAAGTTTCACCGGTGGGCCCCGATACTTAGTTGAAAAATATCATGATGCGATGGCTATTTGCAGAGAATATGGGAATCCAGATTTGTTTATCACAATGACGGCCAATCCCAACTGGAGAGAGATTAAAGAGCATCTTATGAAGTATGGTGGAGACTCTCCCAATGATAGACCAGACATTGAGTGTCGAGTCTTTAAGATGAAGTTAGACCAGCTCCTCAAGGATTTCAAAAAAGGAACTTACTTCAAGCCATACACGGCTGCTCTCCACAGGATAGAGTTTCAGAAAAGAGGACTCCCTCATGCACATATACTATTGTGGTTTGGAAACTCTTCCAGAACACCAAGTGCAGAGGAAGTAGATGAGATTATTTCAGCTGAGCTTCCAAACAAGGAAGAAGACCCTGAAGGTTACAATTTAGTAACAAAACACATGATTCATGGTCCATGTGGTGTTACTAATCCGAAGTCACCATGTATGGATAATAATGTGTGCACAAAAAAGTTTCCTCGACCGTATAATGACAATACTTCAATTGATAAATCAGGGTATGTATTGTATCGTCGGCGGCAGAACGAGAATGCGTCTGTACTGAAGGATGGAAAAATCTTAAACAACAATTTTGTTGTACCTCATAACTTGAAGCTCTTGAAGAAGTACGAAGCTCATATTAATGTTGAATGGTGTAATCGAACAAGTGCTGTGAAGTACTTATTCAAGTACATAACCAAAGGTGTTGACAGAGCTTCCGCAGTTATTGAGCATGGAAATACGGGATCTACATCTAGCTTAGCATCCTCTAGCGAGCCAAAAGAGAGAGTAATCAAGCAACGGAATGAGATCCAAGAGTTTATTGATGCGCGGTACTTATCAGCTTGTGAGGGTATGTGGCGGACGTTTGCATTCCACATACACAAGAGAAAGCCATCAGTTGAGAAGCTTATCATTCACTTAGAAGGTGAACATAACATCACTATTAAGGATACTGATAACCTCGGGCGTGTAGTCCGCAAGCCAGGTATTGAGAAGACAATGTTCACTGAGTGGATGGTCTTATGCAGAAGATCAGCTTTTGCACGGACATTAACTTACGTGCAAATTCCGGAATATTTTGTATGGAACAACAATACCAAAGTCTGGTCTGAACGTAAAAAAGGAAAAGCCATTGGGAGAATCGTAGCTGTTCACCCATCGGCAGGTGATCGTTATTACTTAAGGATTCTCATAAATAAGATCAAGGGTCCTCGAAGTTATGATGAGCTCAAAACGTTTAACGATGTTAAATACCCTGATTTCAAATCGGTTTGCTACGCACGAGGCTATTTGGACAACGATGTCGAGTGGATCGAGAGTATGATAGAGGCTTCTAGAACGGCTACCCCATTCCAAATCCGTGATATGTTTGTTACATTCTTGAACCATTGCTTTGTTGCGAGCCCTAAAATATTATGGGAACAATCATGGAAATCAATGAGTGATGACATACTCCGCAAGAGACAAAGATTTTTAGGTCACTCAAATCTAGAACTGGATGATGAGACCCTTGAGCAATACACTTTAATCGAAGTGGAAAAGTTGATGCGGATGCATGACCGCTCGATAAGTGATATTAAAGGTATGCCTAAGATCCAACCTGTTTTGCTAAAAGAATTAGGGAACAGTTTGTGGACCCAAGAAATGGATTATGATGTTGCAGAGGAAACTTTGAGACATGACACACAGTACACCCTTCTTAATGCTGATCAGCGTGCGATTTACAAATCAGTCTTAGACTCCGTTGAGAAAAAGGACGGAAAACTATTCTTCGTTTATGGCGCAGGGGGCACGGGAAAAACATTCCTATACCAAACCATTATATCCAGACTTCGCTCTAGAAAACAAATCGTTCTACCGGTTGCGTCTTCAGGGATAGCCGCATTGCTCCTACCTAACGGAAGAACATCTCATTCCCGCTTTAATATTCCTTTGAAGCTTTCTGAAGACAAGCTATGCAACATCAAACCAGGTACAATGCTGGCTGAACTAATCGAGAAAACGGATCTCATAATTTGGGATGAGGCACCTATGACTCATAAGCATGCTTTTGAAGCATTAGACAAGACGTTGAAGGATATAATGTCTAAGAAAAATCCTCCTGCAAAGGATATGACTTTTGGTGGAAAAACAGTTTTGTTGGGTGGTGATTTCAGACAGATTTTACCAGTAATTCCACAAGGAAGTAGGGCTGATACTGTCTTAGCTTCAATAAGTCATTCCTATCTATGGGATAGCTGCCACAAGTTCTCTTTAAAAATAAATATGCGAGTCAATCAGGACGAGAAGGAGTTCTCAGAGTGGCTTCTTAAAGTCGGGGAAGGTCAACCACAATCATCAGCAGAAGATGAAGATGATGGTTACCATGAGCAAATGATAACTGTCGACGACTCATTGGTTCAACAGACGATAGATGACCCTTTAAAACAAGTTGTTGAGGCCGCATATGGAGACATCGACAAAATAAAGATCTCTCAAAGCTCTTACACCGATAGAGCTATCCTCACTCCCCGCAATGAAACAGTTGATGAAATCAATGCATACACAATCTCTAACACAGACGGAGAATCAAGAGATTACTTCAGCTGCGATAGCTTTGAGATTTCAGATACTCAATCTGATCAAAATGATGCCTTATATGCGATTGAGTATCTCAATTCTCTGGAATACTCAGGATTGCCTTCTCATAAACTCACTCTAAAAGTTGGGGCCCCAGTTATGCTTCTGCGAAACATAAATCAGAAAAAAGGATTATGCAACGGTACCCGAATGATCCTAACCTACGTAGGCGAACGAGTGCTTAAGGCAGACATAGTCACTGGCTCACACGTTGGTCATGAAGTCTTGATCCCAAAGATTGTTCTCCTGCATGAGGAAACAAAGTTACCGTTCACCTTACGTCGTAGGCAATTTCCTATCAGATTGTGTTACGCAATGACAATCAACAAAAGTCAAGGACAAAGTTTAAAGGAGGTTCTCTTATATCTGCCTAAACCAGTGTTCGCACATGGGCAACTTTATGTGGCTCTCTCACGTGTAACAAGCAAATCAGGGCTAAAAATCATTAAAGCGAGAGATCAGCATCCACAAAAAGTGAAGAACATAGTTTACAAGGAGATCTTTAACCGTCTTCGTTCCCATGAAAGTAAGTAAAATTTCAACTTTAAGACCTCAATCCATATATTTTACGTGACTACTTATCTAAAAGTTCATTTTTATCTGCTATTCTGCGTTACAGCGATCAACAGTGATAAATGAGAGGTAGACTTTCACCTGGTGATTTCTTTATAACTACTTCAAGGTACGTCTTATTATACTATAAATAATATAAAAACTCATTTTACTAGGTTTGGATTCCTTATTTACTTTACAAAATTTCCAGGCCCCCATTCAAGAAAACCATCACATCTACAGGGCCGCTTCTTCAAAAGTCCACCACATCGTCTATGATTTATATTTTTCTTCTTAAGACCTTAGTATCTGCTTTTGATAACAATAATAATAACTTCTGCTTCTAGACATGATTTACAAAGAATCTCTCAACTCAAACGCATTCAAACTAAAACATTTTCCGCGCGTAGCGCGGACATACCATCTAGTTTATGTAAAATAGTAATAAATAGGTATGAGAAAAATAAATGTGAAATATACAACTTTTAATCTAAAAAACTGAAAAATAAAATTTTCATGTAAAACAATTTTACGAGATGCAACTTTCATGTATAAATTAAGAGATTCAAATTTTCATATTAATACACTAACTTTTAAATATAAAAAATTATCAATATTTATAAAGTATTAATGAATAGATATGAGCAAAGTAAAATAAAAAAAAGACATAAGTTGTCATCTCAATGCTAATAAATACAAATGTTCATATTAAAAACTTAAGAGATGGAAATTTTTATATTAACACTGAATAACAATTATAAATATTAATATGATGTTATCAACGAAGAAGTATAAATTTGTTTTGATCTGACAAGTAAGAATGTGTCGTAATCTAAAAGTACGAACATGATGTGGTCTAAGGGGTACAAACATGTTATGATCCATAGGGTGCGAATGTATCATGACCGAAAATGTGCATACATATCGTGACCGAAAATATGCAAGCGGGTTGTGACCGAAAGGCTACGAACGGGATGCAAATAGATCATGACGGTGTCGTAAATGTGACCAAAAGGGTGCAAATAGGTTGTGACCAAAAGGATGCAAATGGTCATAATGAATAAATATGAGCAAAGTAAAAATAAAAAGACATAAAGTTTTTATCTCAGTGTTAATAAATACAAATTTTCATATTAAAAACTTAAGAGATGATTTTTTAAATATTAACACTGATTAAACAATTATAAATATTAATATGGTGTCATCAACGAAGAGGTACAATTCTTTTTTGATCTAAGAGGTATAAATGTGTTGTAATCTAAGAGGTACAAATGTGTTGTGATCTAAGAGGTATGAACGTGTCATGATCCAAGAGGTGTGAACGTGTCGTGACTTAAAGGGTGTGAATGTGTCATGACCGAAAGACTACGAACGGGTTATGACCGAAAGGATGCGAGTGGATCATAACCGAAAGGGTGTGAAAGTGTCATAAATGTGACCAAAAGGGTGTAAATAGGCCGTGACCAAAAGGATGCAAATGGTCATGACCGAAAGGTTGCGAATAGATCGTGACAAAGAAGTGCAAACGGGACGTGACCAAAGGGTCGTGACCGAAAGGTTGCGAATAGATTTTGACCGGAAATGTGCAAACATGTCATAACCAAAAAGGTGTGAAAGGATCATAACCGAAAGGGTATGAATGCGTCATGACTAAAACGGTACGAACGAGTCGTAACCAAATGGATACAAATGGATCATATATTTTTCATTTCAAAAACTAATAAATACAAATTTTCAAGTTAAAAAAACTTAATAGGTGCAACTTTTCATGTAAAAACATAAGAAATTTAAATTCTTATATTAAAACACCTATTTTTAGATATAAAACAACTGTAAATATTTATGTGAAGTATAAATAAATTGATATGAGCAAAATAACAAACAAAAAGATATAATTTCATTTCAAAAACTAATAACTACAATTTTACTGTGAACAAAATAAAGAGATGTAATTTTCATATAATTTTTTTAAGAGATTCAAATTATCATATTAATACACTGAGTTTTAGATTAAAAACAATTGTGAATATTTGTGAAGTATTAATAAATAGATATTAGCAAAGTAAAAATTAAAGGATACAAGTTTTTATGTTGAATGTTGTTTTAAAATTGATGTATCTTTCAATATCACATTAATTATTGTGTTTTTTCCAACAAATGTTAAGTGATGTGTTTTTTATCTATAAATTTTATTAGTTTTAAGAGAAAATATCTAAAGATGCTTCTTTTCATAATGATGTATTTTTTCATCATAAAAAACTGTAAATATTTTTAAAGAGTTATCTTTCGTTTAAAGATGTGTCTTTTTATTCTAGAAGTAACATATATATATTTAAAAAATATAGAAATATCTAAAAATGTATATTTTCTAAAAACTGCATAAGTTTTTAGATTTTTAATTCTATTTTCATATCTATTTGTATACATATTAAATTAATCTTAATGTTTTAAAAATATTTGGATAATATGATTTGTTGGGTAATTAATATTTTCTAATATTATATATTTAAAAAATAATAATTTAGGGTTTTCGGTTATCTTTTGTGGTTTGCAACATGTTTTGCTACGTTTTTGATTTTTTTTTTATTCGGATTTCAGATAAAACGTTCTGGCTTATTTAAATAATTTATTACTAGATAAGTATTTAAAAAATAGAAACCAAAACAATTATATTTATTTATGCACATTTAAATTTATGTTTGAGTTTGATATAAGTGTTTATTAACTGAATCTCTAATTACAATTAAATGAGAAAAGATACTCAGAGATTTAAATGAATCTTTGAAATTGTTGAAGTTAACTATTATATTTACTTAAATAATAAATTTTAAATGATTATATGAAACATTGAAATTGTTGGTGATTACAATTTTTGGTAGTGGGTTACTGTAATCGTAGTTCATGAAGCATTATAATTGTTGGTAATTGCAGTATTTAGTGATGTGTATTTGAAACTTTTGGTGTTAGTATTGTAATCATTAGATATGAACGTTGCAATATTTGGTTGTCAGTTATTACAACCATTAGTCTTTTTTATACAGAATTATGGATAATGACAAATCATAACCAAAATAACAACAAAAAACTCAAAAATAGATTAGAAAACAGAGAGTTTCATTGTCAAAGATCAGTTTTTTAAATAAACAAAATGCAATTGTGTAATTTACCAATAAAAATATGTATTGTACAATATTTTTACAAAGCTTCAAAAATCATGAATGTAATACTTGTCATTATAAATTACCTTTCTAAATTAGTAAATTATTAAATTTAAATGTGTTGCTTATTATAATTATTTGAAAATATTAATACATTTAAAATTTTATAAACCTTACCTAAATTAATAGAAGATTTATATTTTTGGTATGGACATATTTTTATTTTAGTTGTAATCTAAAACTATAAAATATAAGTTTCTTATATTATCTATAAATGAATATAAACACATATATTCTACGCTTTGACATGAGAATTGTTTCGGAAAAAAATAAAATTTTTTATATAAAAACTAAAATTATAAAGTGATATGTATTTTAAAAAAATGAGCTCCCACGCGATATCACGTGGATTCTTTACCTAATGATACCTAATAAAACACAAAACTAAAAGTATCTGGATTTATAGGGTTAACGATCTATTTTCCCCTCGTAACTATCATATAGCACTATGTCCACACGAAATTAAGGCCTTGTTCTATATATCCATCAAATGAATATTAAATATCAATTTCCTTCAAATCTTAAGATAAAAGTTTGAATTGTATTTTCCTTCAAATTAAAAGTTTGAAATCTATTCACACATACCATGAAATAAAATCCAAAACTCGAAAATCCAAAAGGTTAAAATCTCCAAATCAAAATCATTAACGATAAGATAATCTGGTTCTTTCGATTTGATGATTTGGTGATTTTGATCCTTTAGTTTATGAGTTTTGGGTTTTATTTTGGATGAGTGAAGGATTAATTACTTTATTTGGGTATTTTCTTAGTTTTATTAGGTTTTGATTAATGTCTAATGATTAGGCATGTATTGGTACACAACAAACCGAGCTTAATCATGGTTTGTGTGTGAATGGATTTCAAACTTTTAATTCATGGATAAATAAAATTCGAACTTTGATGGGGACGTGGTGATTATATGATAGTTATGAGGAGAAAATATATTGTTAACCCTATAAATCCAGACACTTTTAGTTTCGTGATTTGTTAGGTATTGTAACAAATTTGAGATTCAAATATATCTTAAGATTTAATAAGCCGTACATTTTCAAGTACCGTACTTAACCTAACCTATTTAAAGTTGAGAGTAATTGTGTCTAAATTAGAAAAAAAATTGAGATATAAATGGAAAATACATTCAATTCTACTTATATATTTTCTTTCCAAAGTTTGAGTTTTAAAGATTTAAGGCACGTTAAGATGGAATTGCACTTCACAACAATTAGTCGCAAATCATCATAAATTTGTATATTTTATAAACTACCAAATATCCAATCAACCTCATACTAGATATGTGAAGATTTATCACATCTTTACAAACATATCATCTAAAATTGATTAGATTTTCATTGAAGAAAAGTTGGTCATAATTAACCTCAAATTCTTTTCAAAATGCATATAACCAGTGATTGACAAATGATAAAGTTAATGTTTGCCTTTTAATGGTGCACAAAATCTAAAATCAAATTTAAACGTTACAAAGTAACTGATACTTTCCATTTTTCTTTTGTTTTACTCGAGACTGATTCTTGACATATTTGCAACGTGTTTGCCGAATCCATTCAAATATTTAAAATGTACAATGCACCAGCTTTTTATGCCCGGTGAAACAAAAACGTAAACCTCAAAAATTTCACGTGGAACAACATGAATGGATTACGAAAAATCTCAAAATGTAACGGATTCTTAGTGGGATTGGTGATTACCGCTTTTCTATAATATTAAATGTAAAATGAAGATGACAAAAAAACGTAAAATGAATTTGTAACGGATCAGCCAATTACTCAATTCATCTTAAATTTTGACTCAAATTTTGTATGTTGAACTAGAGAATATCCCAGAGTAATTGTAACGTTAAAACCATTTTATTCCATTCAACTTATTTTGTTTTTTCTTGAATAAATTTAAATACATAGCAGTGTAATTCTTTTCTTTTCTATTTAGCTAAAGAAGGACTTCTAATAATATTTTATTTTCTAGTACATCTAATCTTCATGTATTTCTACTATCTTGTACACTACCAATGTACCGTGTAAATTACATTAATCATAAAATATTCAGTCGAAAAACGGTAATTCATATTTACTTTTGGATAACAACTATAATATATAAAATGAATTTGTAATATAGATTAAGTTTTAATATTTTCAAAAAGAAGCTGATATGTTTGGAAAGTAAGAAAACTTGAAGAGTCTAGTTTACCAATTACTCCCTCCGTTTCAATATAGATGATGTTTTAGATGAAGTATTTTGTTTTAATTTACATGAAGTTTTGAGGTTTTAAGGTTAACTTTTACTTTATTGGAAACTGTTCAACCAATTAGATTTAACAGTTTTTTTTTTATAATTAGCTAACTGATTTTAAAATTATATCTTTATAATATGTTTTTTAGAAAAATGTAATTTTCTTAATCTTTGTGCAAGGTGGCAAAACATCAAGTATTATGAAACAGAGGGAATATAAAATTCATATATATATATATATATTCAACCTTGTTTATTGTGATTTGCTACATTAAAGTAAATCCAACCTTAAAAATACGACACTTTATATTTTTATTTATAGGGATTTGCTAAGATTTTCTAAAAAAAAATTAGATCGAATTGCTATTTTGATTACAATCTATCTCAAGATTTACTAAGCCGTACACAACTTTAGTGTCATACTTACCTATGTATATACTTAACGATGAGTGTATTGTATCTAAATTATTCAACTTTGAGACAAATTGAGGCATAAATGACAACTATGTTCAATATATTACATATGTTGTTCATTCTAGATTTTGAGTTTTAAAAATTTAAGGTATGTTGAAATGGATTGGCTCGCAACAATTAGTTGCAGATAATTACAATTTTGTATGTTTTAGTAAACTATCAAATATTCAAATGTAAGCATATGTAGTATATTTTTAGCATGTAACATACTACAAGATGCCACCTTTTTTTTTTGAACAACATATGCCACTTCTTTAAACACTGAGTTTTATCTTATATTGTAGGAAAATAAACAAAACACCAACATTGTTATTCCGTATCAATATTCAAATGCACCATTTTGTTGTGTTTTAAAAATATTTGAGTTTATTTTTATATTTCTAAGCATTTTTTCCCAAATTCCCAAATAACTTTACAATGTAACTTTCTATTTTTTAAAAGTTTGCAACAAAATTTTGAAAACAAATGTCTGCTACTGTACGATGCTAATGTAATATACTGTGTATATATGTATGATAAATTACTTATCTTTATTGTAGAACCAATCAAATCGTAAAACAAAAGATATGATTCCACCATTCGAATCCTTCTCGCGTGATTTAGGAAGTGTTAGTGGGACTTAGATTCTATAGAGTTTGTTGATTTTAAAAGTTGAGGGATTTGTTAAATTTGGAAAGGGATGTAGAGAATTTTGTATATTGTGAAAATCTATGAAAATAAAGTAATGTAATGATTCTAAGAATTCAAGGTAAACATGTAGTATTCTCAAAATCTTAATTTGTGAGTTAAAATGATAAGAATTCAACTCCCACTAACACTTACTTTAATAGATTTGTAGAATCATTAAAATCTAAACTTTTTGAATAACAAATGATTTTGTATAGAATTATAGAATCATCAAACCAATAACAATAGATTTTAATGAGAATATGAGAATCTATAAACCAATAACACTAGACTTAGAAATTCTAAGACTCATTATAAATCTCATCCCCACTAACACCCCCTTATAATAGTAATTATCACAACTTCCAACTACAATATATAAATATAGACCACCCACTCAAGAAAATCAAAATTAACAATAGACTTATAATAATTATCCAAAAAAACATTTAGAGTACGTTTTAAGTTTTTAGTTGGACAAATTGTAGTATAAAAATAAGAAATAAAGTATAAATTTAATATTTATGACATAGGAGAGATAGTGATGGTTAAGCAGCGGGCAAGAGCTGAGAGTTGACGAGAATTTATGAAATAACGTAGAGTCAGTGATCAACTGACGTGTGGCACACTCTTACACTCCTCACGAGATCCAACGGTGATCGAAGCACATTGAAGTAGTGTAAATTTGAAGGAAACTGTAGCTGTTTTGACTTTCAGAGCTTTCCTTAATTGGTCTTTAATTTTTTTCTACAGTCTTTGAGTTTTTAATCCCTAAATGGTCAGTTCAATTTCATTCCCACGCGCACGTTAATGATTTGTTATTTTACTCAATATTTTCTCCATTTTCTTTAAAGTATCACTTTGATATTTTCTATGCATATTAAAAAATAATTGAAATGTATATATACATTTATTAATTACAAATTTTAACCAATAATATTTAAATAAATAAAATTATTTATAAAATTAATATAATTTACAAGTAATACTAATTTAGAACTTAGTGTTATTTTGAAGGAAAATTATAAATCGACATTTTTTGTATATAAAAATATTTTTAAATATTTTTTTATTTTTTTTAAAGTAAAAACTAAAATTAAAATTCACTTAAACAAATCAATCTAATTTTTAGAATAAAATTATAAATATTATTTTATTTAGTAGATATCAATTATCCAAGTACATCAAGATAAATCTTATCTATTAAGCAAAACTATTTATAGCATCTACAATTATAAAGTCAATGAATTTTATTTTCTCTTGTAAAATACATATTTAACATAAAAAATAAAAATATATGTATATCCATCAACCTTTTAAATCTATTTTAAATACTATTGATAATATTTTAAATATAACATTTTAACATATTTTGATGCAAAATTTACAAAAGAAAAACCATTACCTAAATAGTTGATATGATAAAAATTATCTAAATAAAATGAGTGTTATACCAATTCAAGTTTGAAATTTCAGAAGGTTCCCAACTATCTCTGTTTATCTATTTTGACCGAATATAAAAACTAACTTCTAAAAGCGATCTAAGTGTGAACGTGCAATGGACGCGCTTCCTTACGAGGGTGAACAAAAGACACACATTTCAAAATCCACCCCTGAGTTAAGAAAACTGCAACCCTGCCTTAGCCACGAGTCAACCCCTTTGGCGTCGAAAGAGCTCGGTGCAAAAATTAATTTGTCTTTTTTTTTTCAAAACAAAAAGTTTTATTTCTTTCATCCTCATCAATTCTTTCCCCTTTTCAGATTTAAAAACACAAAAACAGAATAATATTATAATATCTCATATATATTTTTTCTTTATATTCTCTTTCCCTTTTATAATTTCCACTCAAAAAAATCATTTTCGTTACACAGAAGTCAACTCTCTCTCTTTCTCTCTCTCTCTCTTACATCTTCTTCAACCCCTGTCTACCATGTCTGAACAACTTCAATTGTAATCTAACCTTTTGAATTTCTCTAAAACTCATCAGTTTTTTCAATTCTCAAGAAATTTGCTTTTGGTCTTTATCGGCGGCTACTTAGATGGGTAACGGAATCACGAAGCTGAGTAAATGTTTCACCGGCGGAGGAGAAACTCGCCGGAAAAAAGAGATGAAGATTCTTGAACCGGATCCTCTCGACGAAGGCCTTGGCCACTCCTTCTGCTACGTCCGACCCGACCCGACCCGAGTTTCATCTTCCAAAGTTCACTCAGAGGAAGACACAACGACGACGACGTTCCGTACCATCTCCGGCGCATCGGTGAGCGCGAACGCCGCGACTCCCCTCTCCACCTCCCTCTACGATCCGTACGGGCACATCGACAGAGCCGCCGCGTTCGAGAGCACGACGTCGTTCGCGTCGATCCCCTTGCAACCGATACCCAGGAGCTCCGGTCCGATCGTTCCCGGTTCGGGTCCGTTAGAGAGAGGATTTCTCTCCGGTCCGATCGAGAGAGGGTTCATGTCCGGTCCGATCGACGGTTTAGGTTTATTCTCCGGTCCGCTCGGCTCCGAATCGGATCAATTCCAGCGCAGCTTCTCTCACGGTTTAGCTAACCGGTTCGGGTCGAGAAAAGGATATCTAGCTCGGGTTCTCCGTCGAGCGATCTCGAAGACGATTAACCGGGGACAAAACTCCATCGTGGCTCCGGTTAAAACGGTTAAAGAACCCGACTGGGTATTCGGGTCGGATAAAACCCGGAACCAGCATCACCAACCACCGCACAACGAGAATCTCACGGTGAACAGCTTGAATTTCAGTAGCGAAGGGAGCTTAGACGACGACGTATCGCTCGAAAGCCAGAATCTTCAGTGGGCTCAGGGGAAAGCCGGGGAGGATCGTGTACACGTCGTCGTATCGGAAGAACATGGATGGCTCTTCGTCGGAATCTACGATGGATTCAACGGTCCAGATGCGCCGGACTATCTTCTCTCTCATCTGTATCCAGCTGTTCATCGCGAGCTCAAGGGATTGCTATGGGACGATCCCAAACTCGACGCAAATCCTTCCTCTGATTGCGTTGATCAGGACAGTAACAATTCCTGTCCGAGCGAAAACTGTGAGAAAAAGTCAAAGAACGATGGTCGGAAGTCAACGAAATGCGAAGAAAGTCAACGACGGTGGAGATGCGAGTGGGATCGAGAAAGGCTCGATCTCGACCGTTTATTAAAGGAAAAAATCAACAAGAGGACAAACGGGTCGGATCCGGATCCGGATCCGAACTCTTCGGACGTGTTGAAGGCTTTGTCGGAAGCTCTGAGGAAGACGGAAGAAGCGTATCTAGAGAATGCAGACATGATACTCCACGAGAATCCTGAGCTAGCTTTGATGGGTTCTTGTGTTCTTGTGATGTTGATGAAAGGCGAAGATGTTTATTTGATGAATGTGGGAGATAGTAGAGCGGTGCTTGGTCAGAAAGCTGAGACTGAGTACTGGATGGGTAAGATAAGACAAGACTTGGAACGAATCAACGAAGAAACTATGATTGATTTCGATGGTACTTGTGAAGGAGAACGAGCTGGCTTGGTCCCGAACCTATCTGCTTTTCAGCTTACTGTTGATCATAGCACAAACGTAGAAGAGGTAAAGAAGCTATAGCATTTAAAATTTGTAAGAATTGGTAAAATGTCGAACAGTTTTGATGAAATCCAGTTTTGTTATTATTCAGGAAGTTGATAGAATAAGAAAGGAGCATCCAGATGATGCTAGTGCTGTGTCGAATGAACGTGTTAAAGGTTCGTTGAAGGTCACAAGAGCTTTCGGTGCAGGTTTCCTCAAGCAGGTACATGTCACATTCATCATCTCTTGATTCTTGAACATTATTCGGTCACTAGTCTATAGGCAAGACTTTTGTATCTGCAACATAATCTAACTTTTGGGATATACAATCTTTGCAGCCAAAATGGAACAATGCGCTTCTCGAAATGTTTCAAATCGATTACATAGGGACGTCTCCTTACATCAATTGCTTGCCAGCACTTTACCACCATAGATTAGGCTCTAAGGACCAGTTTCTGATACTATCATCAGATGGTCTCTACCAATACTTCACTAATGAAGAAGCGGTTTCAGAGGTGGAACTCTTCATCACCTTACAACCTGAAGGTGACCCGGCTCAACACTTGGTTCAAGAACTTCTTTTCCGGGCTGCCAAGAAAGCTGGTAATATATCGAAAAACCTCGATGATATTCTTTGATTCCAAGTATTGAGTGTGGTTTCTAAATCTTTATTGATCTTTCTAGGTATGGATTTTAATGAACTGCTTGAGATACCACAAGGGGAACGGAGACGGTACCACGATGATGTTTCTATTGTAGTGATCTCTTTAGAAGGAAGAATGTGGAAGTCTTGTGTATAAAGTATAATCAAAACTATATCATGAACAGAGAGAAACTCTGAGTAAGACGTGCAAATATGTATTATGTTAATAATAATTATTAAGAAAAAAGTTTTGGCTCTGGAACTAAAACACAAGTCTCATTAAACACAAGTCTCACATGTCATGCTTTCATCTATCTGTTTTTGATTATCTTTGTTTCTCCATAAATACATATCCAACAACGAATCCTAGTCTGCAGAACCCAATCTTTGACTTATAATTTAAGACGTTTTTTATATAGATTCGACATTTGTGGAAATCTATTCGTCAATGCAAGCTATTGAAGTGGTTATGTGTCTTCCAACTCCTAACTGTAATGGAATAGAGAAGTAAATGTAGGGAGATGAAGAAGAGGATGTGGTGGGTATGAGATGGAGAGAGTTAAAGAAGCTATCTACTCTTGTTCTATTTATGGTTTTAAATTGCTCTTCACTTAACTCGCTTACTTCCCACCAAATCCTGGTCTCGTCTCGTGCTGTTTATGTACTGGTTTCCACCAGTACAAGCAACACAAGTTTGGATCTTTATGTGCGTAGTCCCCATTGTACATTTCTCAAGTCTCAATCTTCAATTTTACAATGTGTACTATCGTTTTGGCCTCCATAAAGTTGTATATTAAGTTCAACTAAATATGTTGAGCAGGTGTTTGTTTTCAGTTTTATATACGTAGATATTTATTGTAGATCATTAATAGTATACATTTTTAAAAAGTTAATTATATATTTAAATGTTTATATAACTATTTCAAATAAAATAATTAAGACTATTATGGTTTATCTATTGTAGTTAATCAATTGTATAAAACCATCATTTGTATTTGTTGCTTCTTATTATATATTTATCTTATTGTATTTGCATTTAGTTATTAAACATATTAATATATGTATGAAACAACATATTTGAAAATTATTTTGTATTTAATTTATGCTAAATTATGACCCGCCTTTCAAAGATAGATTTTTTCGGCATTTTTTTTTATAATTTTATTCATTTTAGATAATATATTATTGTATATAGAAAAATCTTAATTTTATACATGTAATATATAGTTTATTAATGTTAAGTCGTTTTGTCATCGTATTATATTTTTAATATGAGTATTTACATTTATGAAAGTAAAATTTATGATGTTTAATTCAATATAATAATTTTATTTTAACATTTTTGATTATGAATATAAAATCGATAAAAATAGGATAGAATTTATTCATTTTATAAACGATAATTGAACATAAATATTTATAATTATATAGTTTGCTAATCTTAACCCGTGTTACCAACATATTATATTTTTGAACATAAATATCTATAATTATGAAAATAAATTATATAATTTTACCATATTTAGCTCCATATAATAATTTTCTTTTAATACAATTGATTATAATTATATAATAGATAAAAATGGGATATAATTTTACTTTTTATTTTATAAATGATAACTAAATATATTAATGTATAGTAATATTTAAAAACTAATTACAAAATTAGTGAAAATATTTACATATAATTTTTGAAAAATAAGATCTTGTTAAAATATTTTCAAACAGATTTGTTAGATTTTTTAAATTTATATTTTTATATTTAAAATAAAAAGATATCAAAATATATTATGATTAAAGTAGTTCAAAGATTTTATGTGGTATTCGTTTTAATAAAATACATTTTTTTAAATGATTCATAATAAAAAAAATCACATATGAAAAAAATCATGACTTCTATTTTAATAGAATATAAAATAACAGTTGCTTATATGTTGATTATGCGGCTAAGAATATGGCATCGTGAAAGAAACAAATCCATGTTATATTTTCTTCCAAAAGCTAATTTTTTTGTTAGTTAATTTTTTCGGAAAACATGAATGTAGAAAACATTTAGTGATTTTGATTTATTACTTTACTATAACCTTAGTTTTATTGATTATCTAAGAATTTTGTTATCGGTGGTTATGAATCTAATTATGCCTAGTATACCAAGAAGATATGATTTATTCCGTTTGACAACTGATATGACGACCATTTCTTAACTGCTTAATTTTGGTTATAGCTGTCAAATGGTTAGACCATCTACAATGCTACACTAAAATTTACTCTATATTTCATTCTAAAATAGAGTAACTCTATTATAGAGTTGGATTTGCTCCAATGGTTCACTCTATAATAGAGTTACTCTATAATAGAGTGGAATATAGAGTAATCTTGTTTTTTTACTCCAAATATAGAGTGAAAAAATAAGATTACTCTATATTTCACTCTATTATAGAGTAACTCTATTATAGAGTGAACCATTGAAGCAAATTCAACTCTATAATAGAGTTACTCTATTTTAGAGTGAAATATAAAGTAAATTTTAGTGTTACATTGGAGATGCCCTTAGAGCATCTCCAACTCCACTCTATTTTTCACTCTAAAATAGAATTTAAAATAAAAAATGCTCCAATAGTATTCTATTTCTCACTTTGTAATAGAGTGAAAATAGGTTTACTCCAAATATAGAGTAATTTGTTTTTTTTGTTGATTATTCTATTTTCTACTCTAAAATAGAGTACTATGGAACAAACTCAAACTCTATTATAGAGTTACTCTATTTTAGAATAAAAAATAGAGTAAGCCATTGGAGATGTTCTAAGGCTGACAATTGGTCGTCCATGTCAAAATCTAATTGGATTTCTTTTGGTTAAATTCATTGAGTTATAATTGATCAAAAATCAGAAGATTAATTAACCCGTGAGCGTTAGTGGATTTGGGCTCTCGGTCTAATAATCACACAAAACTAAGATTCCTATATCACATAATACTTACCGTTTTCCAAAAGGGATAATAGCTTTTCTCATAGTTTATGAAATCATATCAAGAATTCTGTGCAGTGCCACTTTCATATAGTTTAACTTAAATTACTTATAAAATACATTAAATAAATATATGATTTAGTGTTTTTCACTAAAGACAAATAAACTCATATAACACTGGGTTGTCTTTTGTTGACTATTAACTATGACTGTATTTGTACTCATATAACATGCATTAAATATTTTAGAAATAAAATAAAATATACAGATACAAATAAATATTCATATATAACATCTTTTTTTCTTTTTGCTTTACATGTATAATCAGAAAACGATGCATTGATAATAATTACATAAACACATTGTATGATATGTGTACATGATGAAATATAGATTATAGAAATTCTAATCATAAAGCTTTTTTTGGACGTCTAATGCATTAATAATAAAAGTTAGGTGTTACATGGTGATATTGCAGTTTCGCAAGGCACATTTTGCCAAAGCATCAGCTGCTGAGTTTTTCTTAGAGGTACATAACATAAAGAAAATACAACGAGGTCACAAGCTAAATTTTGGATATCATGAAGAGTTTCAAAAAGTTTCTTTGATTGATTCCCGTTTGTTGATAGCTCGAGTAAAAACCTGAGCGTCTGACTCAGTGCCGGTTCGGACTTATCAGGTGCCTAAAGCGTATTTAAAAAATATGCCATTTAAATATATTATTTTTTCTATATTTTTAAAATAAGTAATAAAAATATTATTATATTATTAAAATTAAATTTTTAAAAGAAAGAAAATATGAAAAAAAATATTTCATGTTTTTTTTGGAAAATTATTTTTCAGCATCGAATATGAAAATATTACAATAATTTATGTTTGTTAGAATGTCATTTAAAAAAAAGCTACAGAAACCTATAAAAGAAAGAGAGGAAAAAAAAACTTACATGACATATGCAGCTATTCAGATGAATATCAAATTAAAACAAACTTATAATATGAAGAATTGATCATTTGAGTTTTTAATTGCTATAGTTTCTTTAGCTATTAGAGCAAGAATAAGAAATACACAAAGAGACGTGAAGAAAGTAAATGTAATTGTTATTAATACAGCAAAATAAATAATTAGGTTTTGTTTAATTAATCTCACACTTTTTAATATAACATGTATAAATAAAGAAACTGTAGTTGTTAGATTAAATAAATGTTCCTATTTGTATTAATGAATAAATCTAGAATGAAACAGAATAATATAAAAGGACAAAATATTATTATAAAAAAGGGAGCAAGACGTCGGATTCGAACTCGTGCCCTGATAATCATGTGGACAAGCTAAGAACCACTAGCCTAAGGTGAAACTACAAAAATAATTTGGCGCCTTTAAAATATGTTCAATTTTTGGCGCCTAAAGCCTTTGCTTTATGGACTTTACCCCAGGGCCGGGCCTGGTCTGACTTGATGATGATGTTCAGTTGGAGTATCCGTTAGCTTGGGCGTGAAGTAAGGCTTCTCTAATCACTAGTCCTTCTGCCTGAAGTGCAGAGATGACGTTCCTTTCCACTGTTGCTCCTTGAAGAACAGTTCTCTGTAGAGTCCGAGAAGATCCAAGCCAGTCCCGCTATTCCTTTACCCACGCAGCGTCTGTGTTGATGGTGATGGTGTCGGCATGAGGGGTTGATGGAGGGGGTTGCATTGCTGGAGAGTTTCGTCGGGTGGAGTGATTGGAGATAGTTGTGTGTCTCGCCATTCACGTGCATCCATTACTGCCTCTGCGAGGGATTGTTTTGGGGGTAAAAACCCTGTTTTCAAAGAGCTTAAGATTCATGGTGATCCAGATGTTCCAAACGATCCATGGGAACAAAGGGCCAAGCATTAGCTTCCTTGCTGTCTTGAGGGATAAGGTGAAGTCTGCCGCATTGCCGATATTGGATATGTTAGGATAGGAGCTGAGTTCCAAATCGAGGTTGTGAAACAGCAGGTCAGGAACAAATGCGTAGCAGTCTCTTGCATTCCACAATGTGTGCACATCATGTTAGACAAGTGGCCTCTGGCTTCTAAATTAGTATCGAAGGGTAGGACGCCATTGATAATTTTCCATAAGAATACTTTCTATTTAGGCGGAATAGGTACGTTCCAGAAGTTGAAATCATAAGTTATAGAATTGTCTAAAGAAAGTAAGAAATAATTCATCCAGTCGCAGGTCATCTGGCTTGGTACCAAAGGCGCTAGGCTCTGTTTCTGCTCAATCGCAGTATGGTATCCTGTTTTGGTGGAGTATTCGCCAGTCTTCGTCGGAAACCTATAGAATTTGTCTCGGACTCCTGTTTTGCTTGGTTTGATTATATTTATATCAGCACATTGTGTACACTTATGCTTTGCGGTCTCATTTTCGTGGCCAGTTTATTTCCTCATCTCCACAAAACGATTACGTCAATCTCTCAGTTGCTTGAGCAACAAAGGTTCTCTTCATCTTCAAGTCTCAGAACTATCTTGAAACTTCTTGTGCAAGTTATTCTTTATTGCTCCTGCTTGTGGAAAGAGAAAAACTCACGCATCTTCAGGTTAACTTCATCTCTGAGGGTGTGCTCTTCTCCATGGTGGAATGGTTAATGAGGGACTGTTGTAATTGATTCCTCCTGCGATATAATGCCTCAACTATATTAACTGTATTTAAACTGTTAGATAATCATAGTCGGTGATAAAATTACTATTCTCATCGCTATTACAAAACCGTGCATGAAGTCTTTGCCTTATACGGCTCCTCAGGGGCCATAAATAAATATAAGGACCAGATTAGTATTATTTAGATGGATATAATGTGTTCTAAAATGGATTAAATAAAAATATATATGGGGTCCCGAATTATACCAATAGAATTATGTCTGCTCAAAAGTCTAAAAAAACGCGCTTCTAAATTCATCTCATCCTTTACAACTTTTAATTTCTATTTGTTGAGTAATAATTTAATCTTTTAATAAAGCATTCCTTGTAAAAATAAAAGTAGGTATTTCAGCCCATCGTGGTTTTTAACTACGAAAAAGGATGTTTAGTTTATTATTCATGATAGAAATTCTATTTTTTTTTCCAAAATCTAACAAAATAAATATCCTTGTTTCGTTCCTATTCTTCTTTCTTTTTTAGGATAAAAGTCGCTGGACTTAAAAAAAAAGAAAACTATTTCGTTTCTGATAGTCATTACATTTTTTGGTGGATGAGAGCATACTCTGAATCAGAATCTTGGGGAGTATTGCCTGATCATTTTTACTAATTTTAAACCCTAATTAACCTTCTTTTTTTGGTTATCGTATGTTATGCATAAATATTCTTTTCAATTTGGTTAATCTCTATTACAAATTCTTTGTGTATTTTGGTGTTTCTAACCATATACATGTAACGAACTGAAAAAGTGTACAAATGTGAATATAAATTGAGTTCTACAGATTTTCTTTCTTTTTTATAAAGAGCTAATGAATACTTGTTGTTTATAAATATATATATATATATATATATATATATATATCTTTATCACCACTAAATGGATATTTTAAAAAATACATTATTCATTAAATGGCAAAAGGCTCTTATACCATTGTTTTCTATATATATAAAATAAATAAATAAAAAAATAAAAATAAATATTTTTTTTTTTGTTTTCGAATTGTACTTTTCAAATTCAAACTTTTATAAATTTCTTTTTTGAACTTTTTTTGAATTTTTTTTTCAAAATTTCTTTTCGAAAATCGAATATTATTTTTAAAACTTTTTAAATCTTTTTTAAAGTATTTATTTATATATTTATTAGAATCTTAAATTTCACGTTCCAAAAACTATATCCACCATTCAACTCTAAACCCAAATCTAGATTAGTTAATCATAAGGGTATAAATGACTTTTACCCTTCACTTTTAGTCAATGTAAAGTGGTTCGTATAAACATAAAAAAATGTTACTATGAATACTAGGGTCTTTGCCCGGGCTATGCCCGGGTAAATTTCTTCTTATAATTATTAATTAATTTTAGCTTGTTTATTTTTTATAAAAGCATGTATATATATTATTTCAAAATTGACTACCAAAAATATAAGTAATAATACGCAAATTAATTTATTATGTTGTCCAACGAATTTGAAATGAATAAACTCAGAGATTGATTGGTAATGGTGGTAAATGTTTTAGACATTCACTTTTTCTATAAATCTGTTTTTTTTTTAAACAATCATAATTTAGCTTTTAAAATTAAAGATACAGTATAATTTTTTTAAAAAATAATATATTAGTTTTCAAAATCAACTTTTCTAAAGATTTAATTCAGTGCTTTGAAAATAAATATATAACAAAACAATTAAAGCAAAAAAAAACAATTCACAGATTATTTTCTAAAGTAAAACCAAAAACAAAATCCACAGAACAACCTCTCACTCTTTGTTGTTTATTTATTATTAAAACTAGAGATTTTACCGCGCTACGCGCGGTTTGTTTGTTTATAGATTAATGTTTAAAAGATGTAAGTTTTAAATTTTCATACATATAAAAACTTATCTTATATATTGATTATAAATATATTATTCTTTGTGATTAACTATTTTCTATAATTTTTAACCGGTCAAAATTCAGTAATCACAATTTGCTTATTTCGAAGTTTACAATTTACAATTTACAATTATAACCTAGTAAAAATACATTGAGAATGTAAAAAAATAAATATCTTTTAAAACTTTTTTTGTTATCCAAAACATTGATAATTTTGAAATAGAGGGAGTATAACTTAAACATAGAAAAGTTTAAAATAGAGTACTTTTATTATGTGCTATATTATATCATTTATTTGTTTTAATATGATAGTTCAATTTTAAAATGTGTTTGGTATTTATTATTTTGTAAATAAGTGTTTATTATAATACTGTGAAACCTGTGGAAGATTTCATTATAAACGATTTCATGCTTAGATACTACATAAAGTACTTTGGATTGATTATGTGCATTACACATGCAGATATATTTGTCATTAGTATTGTGTATAAAATACACAACCTTGCAATATCGTATGTATGTTAGAGTATAAACATACTTCGATTATTATTTTAGACTCTTAAAGTTAAATATTAAGCAGTTTATGATGGAGGTAGTATAGCGAGAAGCCAAATGCATCAATTGGTAATGATCTAACCTAAATTGACCTTTACACAAATTTAATTGGTATAATATTATAAATAAAGATGGAAATCTAATAATATATACATAATAGACTGGAGGTAACAATTAAAGAAAATCTTCGCAATGTAATTTTTTAGATTTAATTTTTTTTTAATAGCCAAAACTTTCTTTTATAAATAGTAATTGCTATTTAATTATTTTTTCTTAATTTTTGTCCAAAGTCCTAATTTATTATTAATAAATTAGTTAAATAATTTGTTTTTCATGGCAAAATAAAAATTTGAGATTTAAACTATTGACTATAGCCACTTGATTTAAACTATTGACTGTAGCCACTGACCCTAGTTTATTATCTTTATTTTTATGGATTTGTTTAGTTTTCCAATAATTAGTTTATTTATTGTTCTCTTTAGATTTCTATTTAAATATTCAAATTTTGGTACATTCTAATCATTATTAACAGTTAGAGGACATTTAGCGTATAGCTAGCCAACCAATTAGTTGTATATGTATGTATAAGTTTAAGTAGATTTAGAAAATATAATTATAAAAATATGAGATTATATATTTTTTGTTTTGAGAATTTTTTTTACTATTTACAAATTGAAAAGGTAAAACTGTTTTATGGTCGAGTTCTTCATATGTATTTAGTACTGCTTTATTTCGGCTAATTGGAATCTTTTATTTTCTCATTTTTAATACTTGCAAGCCATTTATATAAATTATTTTGATATATATTTTATACATTTAAAATGTAAATAATGTAATATATGTAGCATTGACCATTTTGCATGAACAAAATCTTTCATAGAAATATGTTTTTGAAGGGTTTTTCTATCTTCGTAACCAAATCAACTATAAAATTTAAATTTTATCTGATGATACTTGTTTATTGAAAATCTTTTTCTGATTGTTGAATTTCACTAACCACCTAATGTTGTTGTGTTTAACATGAATATGTCATATAGCAGAAAAGAGGAAAATGTCAATATAAAATATTCACTAAAACAACTTATTTTATTTGAACGTAAAAGTAATTATTTAATGAATCGTGTATTCTTGAGTTTATGTGGCCTTATACATAAAATTTTGGAATTTCTGGAAAAATAAAAATTCAAATTTAGTTGTAAAATATGATGGTTAAAGTCTTAAAAAACTGATTTCTGATTTGAAAATCCATGTCCTTTTTTTCCAGATAACAAAAATAATCCACAACGCTGGCCAGCCACATGTTTTTGTATCCTCTGACATCACAGATGCAAATTTAATAAAAATTATTTACTAAATTTTATATACGATTTGGATGGCCATGAGAAACATAACTCAATTTTAATGCCATGGAACCTTCTCAGCAACAAAACCAAAACCTCAAATGACACTAAACGTGTTTTGAAAAAAAGATCTGCATCTCGAGAAAAGAAACAGGCCATTAATACCTAGTACTCCTTAACTTCCCCCACCACTTCGCTTTCACCTTTTCCACTGAGACACCAGTTTCTTCACTCCCAAGTTTGCTATAAGTATCATTTTGTTTCCCCCTTAGTCTTTCCTCCATAATTTTTTCCCATGTCTTAAACATCTGATTCAACACACAGACACACATTTATATATAGGGATATATGACTATTCTACGGCAAAATTAATGAAAATTAAATCAATCTGCACCTGCTGAAACATATTGATGTTCATGTCGACATGATATTCGTCGGTGTTGAATCTGAGATAACAAATGAGAACCTCTTTGAGTTCTTCCTGGTGGTTGATACCATTCTCTATGATCATCTCGATCACTGCATCTCTAAAATATTTTTGAGGAGCGCTCGACCATTTGGCTACTGCAAAGACTTCCGTTCTCCTCCATCTGCTGCTTCATCAAAAGTTCGAGCTCTCAGTTTAGCCTTCCTTAAGTCTTCAATAGCTCTTAACTTTGCATTTCTAGATGCTCTTTGTTAAAAACTCTAACCTTGATGTTTTTTTTCGTTCTGATCAAAGCAATTTTTTTTTTGTTTTCTTCTAGTCTTACCTTTCCATTCTAGGGCGAGGAGATCCATACTTGTTAATGACAGAGGCAATTTCAGCAGCAGAAAGCGTCCCGGCCAGGACGCTAACTCCAGGAGCAATCAAAAACGTGTCCTGCAAGCAAAAAATGATTCAAGCATTTTGACAGAAACTAATCTCGGTCACTAAGGGTTTTTAATGAAATCTTAACCGGTTTGTTGGGGGCAGGAGCAAGCTTCTTTCTATTCTTCTCGAGTGAGGCTAATCTCTGCCTCCTCCTCCTAAGGAAGTTAATCTTGCAACCAGATCTCAGAACTCTAGTGGTACTGTCAAATAAAAATCTACTAATGAGACAGAGACAGGTGGCGATCAACTAAGCACTAAACACAGAAGAAAACGTACCCAATGTTTCGACCAACAGAGATCTGACCACATATCTTCTCTACTGTAGCTTCTCCTCTGCGAAATTATGTGGTCTTTTTGGATTTTGTTCGAGAAGCTGTTGGTCACGTCTCTCACATCTCTACTTATCTTTATTCGCCTGAATCTTTGGCTTCTGATTTGGATCTTGATATCCATGTGGATCTGCTCGCCCTCAAATCCATTGTTCTAGCCTGAGAATCAAAATACGAAGACAACGTTAAACCAAACCTAAAATGAATTCAAGAAAGTATAAACATAAAATCACATTCAGTTTAGTTAACATATTCACTGGCATATATCTTGACTTTCTGTCGTGTAGCTTCTGAGTTCTCTTATCAAATCTCCAATCAAAAGTTCTGGCCTGATAATCAAAATAAAAAACGTTTAACCCCACTGAAATGGACATGGCTAATCACTCTCAAACTTGATAAAAAAACATAAATCTAAAAACTGCACCTTACAATCGGTGGGGAATGAGTAGGACAGTTGATTGTAAATGCCATGTCTACCATAACCGAACCGAACAGTTTTTAGATAAAACGGACAATCTTTCATACCTGTAGTATCTTTCATACCGGGATTTAATACTTATCCTCCTCCGCCGTTGAATTAAGAGAGAGATAGAGATGACGGTGGTCGGTGGGATAGATGGCTATGGTCCACTATCTTCAGGTCCGACGTCGCTGTGCTCGGCTACACCTCAACGATCTTAAGCCACCGTCGTCTTCCATGGCACACTTCACCTCCACATCTCTTGCCGCGTTGCTTACTCTCAACACAAATCAGAAAGTACTATCAACTATGAAGTAAAGGAAGAGAATGAGAAAAGAAAAGGAGAAACAAAATCTGGATCTAGGAATGTCGAGAGACGGAGAAGACGAAGAGAAAGGGGCCGGGATTCATTTTGGAAAAAGTTAGATTTGTCATTGCCTATCTGACGTGGCGGAGAGCTGTTTTCCTATTGGCTGATTTTATTGTCTGACGTGGACATCCTCTCTGATGCTCATATAACCCTTTTAATATAGTATAGATTAACAAAAAGTGATGAATAGTTAATATTTTTAAGTTTCAGCTAAAATCTTGGGAAATTGTCAAAAATACAATTTTCAAAGTACTACTTTTCATGTTTACACTAACCAATTTTACCCTCATATTTAATGAAAGATAAAAGACATTTATAACCTTTTGATTAACTTTGACAAAAAAAATATATGATTAACTAATCTAAACTTAAAACATCAACTCTGAACCCTAAATCATCAACTCTAAACCTTAAACCATGAAACATCAACTCTAAACTCTAAACCCCGAAACATCAACTCTAAACCCTAAATCCTAAACCTTCAAATTTAAACCCTAAAACATCAACTCTAAACCCTAAAAGTAAATCCTAAACTCAAAATCTAAACTTAAAACATCAACTTTAAACCCTAAATCATCAACTCTAAACCCTAAACCATGAAACATCAACTCTAAAACCTAAATCCCGAAACGTCAACTCTAAATCCTAAACTCTAAACCTTCAGATCTAAACCCTAAATCATCAACTCTAAACCCTAAATTTAAACCCTAAACCCTAAACCCCTAAACCTTCAAATCTAAACCCTAGGGTTTAGGATTTAGGGTTTTGAGTTTAAGGTTTAGAGTTGAAGGTTTAGGGTTTAGAGTTGATGTTTTAGGGTTTAGGGTTAATTTTTTAGGGTTTAGAGTTTACTTTTTAGGGTAAAGTGTTGATAGTTTAAGGTTTAGTGTTGATGGTTTAGGGTTTAGAGTTGAAGTTTAAGGTTTAGGGTCTAGAGTTGATGTTTCGGGGTATAGGGTTTCAAGTTGATGTTTCAGGATTTATGGTTCATATTTAAAGAAAAAAGGATTTAGGATTGATGGTTTTGGGTTTAGCGTTTGTATTTTCAAAAAAAAAAAAGTTTATGATTAACGGTTTAGGGTTTAGAGTTGAGTTTTGAGTAATTAACCCCTTCAGACAAAAATATTTATATTGGAATATTTAGATAATGGTTAATTTTTTTAAAAAATAGTTTTTGTTGAATTTAAGTGATTGAAAATTAGTTTAAAGTTCTCAAACACTTATTTGTGTTTAATCTAAATACTTATTTATCTGATTATGATTTTTTTCTCGATGCCACACACCAGATTTTATATTATATATTATAAATACATAGTTTTATTGTTAATTTGTATTTTAATAAATTTCAAATTAATCTTTTCGTGACTTCTTAAAAAATATTCTCAACAAAATATTTTGCATAAGATATTGTGAACTTTTCTTATATATTACTTTAAAAACTTCTGTAATACTCATTTATTTCTGAAGCTTTTTGAAATTAAATTTTCACAGTTTTCTTATTAGCTATAAAACAATACTCACAACACAGTTAATTTCAATCTATATTTTTATATGATCTACTATACTAAAATTAAAAATTGCTACCAAGCATGGACAATGGCCAAACAGCCGTAAGAACACCATTTTAAACAACAATTCTTCATGCAGCAACATTAGCTCCTCCAGCTAAGAAGCTTAACTGTTAAAACTTCCCCTTCTTCCGAACATATAACACTTTTGATGTGCTGAGCACCAAAATTTTTGTGGATCACTATCTTTCATAGAAGAAGTTTGAAGCATATCTCCACTGTTCTTGTAAAAGAATTTCCCGTCTTTCAGAAAAACCTCAGAAGCTTGCCTTTCCATATACACAAAGCATAATCATGTCAACAAAAAGAAATAGATACTAACCAGACCAAGGTACTTAATTAATGTTGAAGTTTCAACCGAGACACTTCTTCACAAGTTTTACTTCTTTCTCCTTGCCAATATCAAACCTGTAACATTTCAATCAAACACATCTAAGTTTATTTTTGATTGGCACAAACCTTTTGACATAAATGGGGGAAAAGGAGCCTGTGAGAAGTAATTACCAGTAGAAGGTCTCTACTCTGGAAGTGGAGCAACTTATAGTAAAAATGAAGGTTATGTCCATACCGATGTCAAAGGTCACAAACCTTTACCAACCTCATCTGCTCTTGTCCAAGCTCGAGATCCCACCTGGAATTCACGGTTTCATGTTTCTTGATATCAAAGAATGATATATAACTTATCTTTACCTCACCAAAGTCTAAGAGTTTCTGCCTGTGATTGAAACAAAGGGGATTTATCATACAACATAAGATCACGACAACACAATAACACCAGAAGTTTTGAGATCAAAACACTAACAGGTAACACCTTTGCTCGACGAGCACTGCACAGCCTGCGAGCTTTCACCTGGTACCAAATCTTTTGTAAAATTTATGTAACTTAAGAGCAGCTTCGTTTGGGGTTCCTCAGATCAAGAACTGAAATTTATCTAAAAATCTCAACAATGTGTAACTCAGAGCGAGATCATTCTCTCCGGTTGCATCCATTTGAAGGGAATGGATTTCTCAACAACCATTTTACCACAAAATCCTAAGATCGTGGGCTCTAGAGTCTTGTTGTTGAAACTGACAGATCTCTTAACCAGGAGTCTAGATCAGCCTCCATGTCATATTCAACATATCCCACAATACAATAGTGAGATTCTGACTTGAAGTGAAACATCAAGAATTTGTAATGTCTGACTCATACATGTTTGTATATATATACATAAACCCAAAAAAAACATGAAAATAAACTACAAACAGAGAAAGAAGCGCATTTCACACACAACGTCTGAACAATAGATTCAGCCAAAGAACAAAGATTGAAAAAAAAAAATCAGAACTTCTCAAATCTATAAAAACAGAGCAACTCACTGAGAAGATTTAGTCTTAGTCAAGATGAATAAGTACCTTGAATATACCACCAGAAATGTATTTACAACTGCATTTTCCCTTTTGTTGAGCAAGCTGCGAAAACAGAGAGAGAGAGAGAGTGATGAAAGATGGCAAAAAAGAGACTGGATAACACTATATATAATCAGAGAAAAGTTGAAAAACTTGAGTCAATGAAATAATTAATTTAGTTTTAGAGACCTCTATGTACGTAGCTCTGGTTTCCATGTGGGTAAATGGAATCTGTCAGACCCTTGTGGCTGCAGATGCATCTTTCCAATACAAATCTGGACAATTCTCTAAATAACATGCCACATCCATCACATAGCTGAAAGGAAAAAATATTTTGAATGGACAATGAAATCATTAGGGAAGTAGTAGAAGCTAAGTTGCTGGAATTAATAAAAAAAAAGAAGGAATCTGATGAAGTGCAGAGATGAATATATGAAAGGCATACGTGTTGGTTCATGCCAAACTCAAAATCAGCATCACCACACACAGCCAAATAAAATTAACATCACCATGCATCCGACACGAAACAAAATATGAACACTTTATGTTACAAATCACTCTTAGGGCCAACTTCTTTGAGGGATTAACCATACCTGCTGAGAAACGATTTCCGAAGACTGATCCAGAAGGAGTTTTCTCGACATTCTCGTACTTTGCTGAGATCGACTAAAGCAAGCCGCATTCAGTGGATCTTAATTTTTTTTTTTTTTTGATTAATCAGTGGATCTTAATTTCCGGCGGAGATTGATAGGGTTTTTTCATCGCTAGATATAGAGAGAGCAGAGAAAGAGGAGTCGAAGAGGATTCATGGGCGAAGTTAATGAAAAAAAATAGATAAACTGTTAAGAATGAGAAATCGGAAAGGTCATCAAAAAGAAAAACAATATCGTCTGTTGGTTAGACTGAAGAACGCTGACATGGCACAATACAATAGTGTGATTGGTCTGAATATTTTTGCATACGTGGACACTCTCCCTATTAAGCTTATTTAACTTTTAGTATAGTATAGATGATATTTGTGGCAATTTTCCAAATAAATATTTTGAATGGACAATGAAATCATTAGGGAAGTAGTAGAAGCTAAGTTGCTGGAATTAATAAAAAAAAAGAAGGAATCTGATGAAGTGCAGAGATGAATATATGAAAGGCATACGTGTTGGTTCATGCCAAACTCAAAATCAGCATCACCACACACAGCCAAATAAAATTAACATCACCATGCATCCGACACGAAACAAAATATGAACACTTTATGTTACAAATCACTCTTAGGGCCAACTTCTTTGAGGGATTAACCATACCTGCTGAGAAACGATTTCCGAAGACTGATCAAGAAGGAGTTTTCTCGACATTCTCGTACTTTGCTGAGATCGACTAAAGCAAGCCGCATTCAGTGGATCTTAATTTTTTTTTTTTTTGATTAATCAGTGGATCTTAATTTCCGGCGGAGATTGATAGGGTTTTTTCATCGCTAGATATAGAGAGGGCAGAGAAAGAGGAGTCGAAGAGGATTCATGGGCGAAGTTAATGAAAAAAAATAGATAAACTGTTAAGAATGAGAAATCGGAAAGGTCATCAAAAAGAAAAACAATATCGTCTGTTGGTTAGACTGAAGAACGCTGACATGGCACAATACAATAGTGTGATTGGTCTGAATATTTTTGCATACGTGGACACTCTCCCTATTAAGCTTATTTAACTTTTAGTATAGTTCTCGACATTCTCGTACTTTGCTGAGATCGACTAAAGCAAGCCGCATTCAGTGGATCTTAATTTTTTTTTTTTTTGATTAATCAGTGGATCTTAATTTCCGGCGGAGATTGATAGGGTTTTTTCATCGCTAGATATAGAGAGAGCAGAGAAAGAGGAGTCGAAGAGGATTCATGGGCGAAGTTAATGAAAAAAAAAATAGATAAACTGTTAAGAATGAGAAATCGGAAAGGTCATCAAAAAGAAAAACAATATCGTCTGTTGGTTAGACTGAAGAACGCTGACATGGCACAATACAATAGTGTGATTGGTCTGAATATTTTTGCATACGTGGACACTCTCCCTATTAAGCTTATTTAACTTTTAGTATAGTATAGATGATATTTGTGGCAATTTTCCAAATAAAATAGCAACCATTCCATATATATAAAACATTCACCTTTTTCATTAACATCACCCAAAATCAGAAAAACAGAATAAGCAATCCTTTCAGTACCTGCCCATTTTTAGTGAAATTCACTTAAGATCCTATTCAAAATAATACCTTCTTAGTGTTATGAATAGAAAAAAATCTTAAGCTAAACAAAAAATAAAAATTTGGCTTCGTAAGTAATGGCGTACCCTACCTGTGCCATGGGCCGAACCTAATTTTTTTTTCATATACTTTCTTTTACGTGTTGCAAAATAATTTCACATGATTTATCATAATTCAAAAATTCCGCAGAAACCATCTGATATTACAAAATGTTTTTATATTTAATTAAGGAGAAATACCAAATTTCTGTTTCTTGTTTAGTCTAATTTTGAATATGTTTTCAAAATTTTGTTTTAATTCGCGTTTCTTATCATTATTTTCAATTTTTCATATTATTATTTTCATAGATTTTTAATCGTGATATTACGGTTCTAAAATACCATGTCATTTCACATAGTGATGTATATATGGCTATAACACGCTATGTAATTTGTGTTTCAGTGGTAGAATTTATAACATGTTGAGTTGTTGACCCATCTTTTGTAACGGTTTTTTTCTACATTAACGTTTGATAAATGTCAAATGATGTCTTCATAAGAGCTCAGTAACCTCAGTTCACTTTCTTATCGGACGTACATGCTTTAATTGGACTGTGTTTGTGTATCATTTCTCATGACAAGTACCGTAGACGCGATATAAGCATTGGTTAATTACCTTTTAACGAATTCTTTAATGTGTCCCGTATCAAAACTCTCCCCGATGTTAAAAATCCACTTTTACAATGTGTATTGCAATCTCTTAGATACGTCCCCTTTGCCGGTTCTGCGTGGATACCGCGTCGGTGGCACCCCGGTGGAGTACAAGCGGTGTGTCCCCTCATTTTTTTTAATAATTAATGGTAGAAAAATTCCACAAATACCACGTTTAAAATATTATTTTTTCATATTTACACTAATCATTTTTGAGAATTTGTACTCTCTACACACAAAATCTACCCTATTTGCACTCCATACCTTATTTTCCCTCAATTTTTTCCCTTCATCATTACCATTTTTTTCCCCATTGTACAGTATCGCACTTTTTTTAGTATATTGAACTAATTTGCTCATCATTTTTACTCTTAATTTTAATAAAGAGTAAAATACATTTATATCCTTATGGTTAACTAATATAAACTTAGGGTTTAAAGTTGAGGTGTGGTGTAAAGTTTTTAGAATGTAAAATTCAGGATTCTAATAAATATATAAATAAATACTTTAAAATAGAAGGCTGGAAGAGTTTCAATTTGGGTGCTAGAGTTAGCTGGGAAAGCATATGTAAGCCAAAGAAGGAGGGGGGATTGGGAATTAGAAGGCTCGAAGAGTTTCAATTTGTTTTCCAACTCAAGCGGGTCTGGAATTTTTTTTCGGAATCTGGTTCGTTATGGGTTGCATGGCTTAAAGAAAATGTCTTCACAGGTCAGACCTTTTGGACTGCTTCAACTTCTACTTCTTTCTCATCTACGGTCAACCAAATGTTAAAGCTCAAGCCAGAGCTACATAAGATGATGAGATGTAATGTAGGTGATGAGAGGTCTGTCAGTTTCTGGTTTGATTGGTGGACTGACCTTGGTCCATTAATCTCTGTGTTTGGCAATCGGGGTACGAGAGATCTGCGGATCCCTCTTGACGCCTCTGTCTGTGTAGCTGCGCCCAATGGCCTTTGGACCCTGCCTCCGGCTAGGTCTGATGAAGCGGAAACCTTGCAGGTGGTTCTCTCTACAATGCAACCACCGTCCCCTGTGCGCGGCCAGGATTCTTTCCTTTGGCGGAGTGGTGCTTGCTCTTTTCTTCCCAAGTTTTCTTCAAAGGCTACATGGAATATTATAAGAGAGCCCTCCCCTCTGGTTTCTTGGAATAAAATGGTCTGGTTCAAAGAGGAGATTCCCCGGTACTCCTTTGTTTCTTGGATGGCTCTCCTGTCTAGACTCCCCACAAGAGATAGGCTCATCTCATGGGGTCTGCTGGTTCCTCCTGTGTGCCCCCTCTGTTCGTTGGATTCAGAAACTCATGATCATCTGTTTTTTACCTGCACCTTCTCAACTGCAATTTGGTCTCACTTTGCTGGTTGGATGTTTCCCACTCCTCCACTTGCTTTTGCTTCTGTGGCTGATATTATGAATCTCCCCCGCATCACTTCACGCTCGGGTGCTGGGACAGTTTTAAAGCTTTTGCTGCAGGCCATCGTTTACAGCATCTGGAGAGAAAGGAACCATCGTATCTTCCGGGATTCTTCCTCTACCGTAGCTGCAATCGCCAAGGTGGTTGATCGTTCAATGAGGGATCGCCTCCTTTCTCTACCTCCACCTCCGCCTGATGGGACTGTCTCGCTGCTGCAGCTCTACTTTTCCATCCCCCGTCTCTTCCCGCCTTAGTTTCATTTAGCTTCTTCTGTTTGTTTTGTATTGCTCTGTTTCCTTTCTTTTCGTTTCTCTCCCTTGTAATAAGTTGTTCAACAACAACATTGTATCCTTCTTCAGAAAATGGTAAGCTTAACATTTTACCAAAAAAAAAAAAATACTTTAAAATATATAAAAATTAAAAATAGTTTCAAACATAATTTTTGATTTTCAAAAAGAAATTTTGAAAAAAAATCAATTTTTAATAGAAAATCGAATTTAAAAAAGTATAATTCAGAAACTTACAAAAATTATTATTTTTTAATAATTATTTATTTTTATTTTTTTTTAATTATTTACTATATATAGAAAACAATGGTACAAGAATTTTTTACCATTTAATGAAAAAACATTTTTGAAAATGTTTCTTTAATAGTGGTAAAAATGAATAATGGTACTATAAAAGTGGTAAACATGAAATTTTTTCCGATATATATATATATATATGTATAATTATATGTAATAAGTTAGATATATAATAAATTATATCGAAGAAAACACCCCAAAAATATTTTATATTTATTTACTTTTTTCTCATTACAAAATTTCTGTAATATTATTTTGTAAATACTAAGTAAAAAGAAATTTTACGTTTTTAAATTTTGTTTTTGAGTTTATAAGATCGGGGAGTGGCTCTTGCCCCTCTTAATCTAAGCATATGGGGAAAAGTGTCTTCACTGGGTCGACCAAGTGGTCAACTTCCTCGTCTGAGAAATTGAATTGTCCGTCGCCTAACTTTTCTGAAAGTGAAATGTTTTTCGATTTGACATACCAAATCTGCAATGAATTTTAAACGTTATGAGAATGTGATTTTTAGTTCTTAAAACTAGAATGAGAGAATTCTAACTTTACCTTGAAACACTGTAAAGTGACTAGAATCATAAAATTTAGAACTTAAAGATTTCAATATTATAAAAATGTTTATCAAATAATAAGTTCGTGACTTTAATTTTCTTAAGAAAGTTATGTTTGAATAACAGTATTTGTCAAGAAAATTATGTTTGAATAACAGTATGTCATTTTAGTATAAATTACTTCAAACTCCCTAAATACAATCTTGAGAAGAAAAATATAAATTTTATTTTAGTATAGTGAATATAAAATTATTAAAAGGGATAATTTCACTTTTATCACAAGTTTTGACACTAATTTTCAAATTTAATTTTAAAAGATAATTATTTTCATAAATACTTTAAATTTGTGATAAAAATATTAAATTAACTTTCCTAAATAATTTATAAATGTTTATAGAAGTTTATAAACATATTCTCATCCAATAAATTTCCAAATCCCTAAATAATAATCATTAATTTCTAAATTCAAATGTTACATGTTTTTTGATTAAGTGTATTTTTGAAAAGTGATCACCAAATGTATTTTAAACAATTTTTCCAATTGAAACCAATGTCTAGTTATTTAAAATCAAGGAAAATTTTCATGTTTACCATTTTTTTGGTAACATTATTCATTTTACCACCAATAAATAGACATTTTCAAAAATAAATTCTTCATTAAGTGATAAAAAACTCTTATACACTTATTATATATAATAAATAATTATTTAAATTTTTAAAAAATATGTTTTCTAATTATACTTTTTTAAATTCGAACTTTTTTATAAACTTTTTTCTGAAATTTTTCTTTTATGTTTTTCAAAGTTTCTTTTTGAAAATATTTTTTAAAAAATTATTTAATTTATATACTTATTAGAATCTTAAATTTCACATTTTTAAATTTCTACCCAAACCATTAATGTAAACATGAAAAAAAATGTAGCACTTTCGTTTTGTTAATAATTGAAAAGGTTATAAAAAGCTTCCACCACCCTTTTTTTTTGTTTCTCTTCCTCGTTCTGTGCACCATTCATTCAATCTCATTCCTCTCCATCCAGCGAGCGAGCGAACGAGCAGGCTTCTTCCATCATCATTCTTATCTATTCGATTCGCGTTGCTTCTCGAATCTCTCTAATCTCCCGCGTTCGTTTCCAAACGTAAGCTCCCTCAAGCCTCCTTCCTCCCATTATCCTTATCTAGATGTTTTGTGTTGACGGTTTCATAGATCGTTAGAGAGGAATCGAGCTTGAGAGATTGATCGTATTAGCCTAGATATATCGTGTAAGATTCGAATCTTCCCGTTCCGTTAGAGACTGATTGATATGTTTACAGAAATGGAACCTTTCGAGTTTGTTGATTTCACACTCTCAGATCCATCACTGTTGCTTTCCTCCTCTTTCAGGAGCTATTTGAACATGAACTTCTCGTTATCCTCTACCTCCTCAGAGCTTGCATGTCCAAGCGACTGTGTTATGAGATCTCCCGTCGCAAACCGGTTCTTATCTCGTGAACCGGTTAGGTTTGATGAGACTTGGAAGAAGAAAAAACACTTTAAGATACCTCGTTGTGGTACGAAGAAGGTTTTCGTGGAGGATTCTTCGTCGATTGCTAAGAAGAGTGTACCGAGGAGAGAGCCTGTGGAGAGGCTTGGCTTTGTGAGGACTTTGTTGATTGATAATTACGATAGCTACACATTTAATATATATCAGGCACTCAGTACTATTAATGGAGGTACCTTCTTTATTTGTCACTCTGTCTATACATAGATTTTGTATTTTTGAACTTTTGTGTTTGGATTCTTTGTAGTGCCTCCTGTGGTGATTCGGAACGATGAGTGGACGTGGGAAGAAGCTTACCGTTACTTATATGAAGACGCTGCTTTCGATAATATTGTTATATCGCCTGGACCTGGTTCTCCCATGTGCCCAGCTGATATAGGTACCTACCTAGCTTTTATTGAGTTTTTTTTTGCTTTCCCACCTGTGTTTTGTCTCATCTTGACCGTGACTCTGTCTCTGCAGGAATATGTCTTCGCCTTTTGCTTGAGTGTCGTGATATTCCGATTCTAGGCGTTTGCCTTGGGCACCAGGTACACTATTAACTTCTTAATGATGACAATACTTGCTAATGTATCTGATCTTTTCCGGTATAGTTCTTGCATCGTCATGAAAATGAGTATCTGTGAACCAACATGCTTTGACAGGCACTAGGTTATGTTCATGGAGCTCATGTGGTGCATGCCCCGGAACCAGTCCATGGACGGTTAAGGTATCGAGTATACATGAATCTTTAATGCTCTTTATGTGTCTTATTTTCTTGAAATGAATTTATGTCAGCTGAAACAATTCTAAAATTGTTGATATTTGGTCGTTTCTGCTCCATTTCTCAGTGTCTTCTGAATATGCTACTCACCATTTTCATCTACTTCATGTAGTGGGATTGAACATGATGGTAACATATTGTTTTCTGATATTCCATCCGGGAGAAACTCTGATTTCAAGGCAGGTCCATCTACTTCTTACATGAAACATTCATTGTTCTCTCTAGATAAAAATTTCAATTTTTTTGTGTTTGGGTTTCTCTGCAGGTTGTTCGATACCATTCACTGATTATAGATAAGGAATCGCTGCCAAAGGAACTCATACCAATAGCTTGGACGGTTTATGATGACACAGGCTCTTTCTCTGAGAAGAAGTTCTCTACTCCTGTGAATACCTCTTTGAGCCCATTGGGGAACGGATCTGTCAACTCTGCTCTGGAAACGTTGGAGGAGCAAAGTTATTGGCCTTCGCCCCATGTTGATGGAAAACAAGATAGACACATTCTTATGGGCATCATGCATTCTACTTTTCCTCATTATGGTTTGCAGGTTTGATGTTTATGATCATGTTTAGACTTAGTTTCCTTCGTTGTTCTACTGTCTCTGATATGCATTATGCGTTTAGTTTCATCCAGAGAGTATTGCTACCACTTATGGAAGCCAAATATTCAAGAATTTCAAAAATGTGACTGTGGATTATTGGAGTCGCTACAAATCTCCATCCTTGCGTCGAAGAATGATTAATGAGACTGGTGAGCTCTCTAAAGCTTATTTGTTTCATTAGTAATATTTTACTCTATAAGTTAACTGTCTTAGAGCTTCTCCTGAATAATAAATATTTTTTTAGCAAACATGCAGGTGCCTAGTGCCTGTCAATTGCTGAAAGAACTTTCCAGAACTAGAAATACGGGAAACGGTTCGAGCTATAATAGTAACTCTCTCTCTACTGCCAAGAAAAATGGTGTAGACGTATTCAATCTGGTGGATTTAGCATACGCCAAACCTCATTCACAACTGCTGAGGTTAAAATGGAAGAAGCTGGAACGTCTTGTACATAAAGTTGGTGGAGCAAGAAATATATTCATGGAATTATATGGCAAGAATAGAGGGAACGATGCTTTTTGGCTGGATACTTCTTCTAGTGACAAGGTTGGTAGTCTTCTCCTGAAATGATCTACTTGATTCTAAGGAATGTTCTTCACAATTACATTGTTCCCAGGCTAGAGGGCGATTTTCTTTCATGGGCGGCAAAGGCGGATCCCTCTGGAAGCAATTGACATTTAGTTTATCTGATCAAAGGTTTTAACGCATGACCTACTCTTTCTTCTATCGGCGTAAAGGTTTATGCTCTTTTTTTACTTGAGCGCCATAACCCTTCCGCCTGCAAAATTTTTCCTAGTCGTTACGGGACTATGTTGACATGGCTGCATTAATAACCCCCTCACAATGAACTTTTATGACTTTCAGCGAGATAACATCTAAACATGCTGGACACCTTCTGATTGAAGATGCTCACGGTTCTACTGAGAAACGATTCTTGGAAGAAGGCTTTCTTGATTTTCTACGTAAGGTATGACGAAAAGACTTTCTTTTACTTGATAGAGTTGATATATTTCTGCTGTAAAATCATTAAAATGTGTATTTTTACCAGGAGCTTTCATCTATCTCTTATGATGAGAAGGACTTCAAAGGGTTGCCTTTTGATTTTTGTGGTGGATACGTAGGTTGTATTGGGTACGTGCTACATCATTTATAAGCACCTTAGGACACTTCTGGAATGCGTGTTTATTTTACCTTTTCTTGTATTGCAGATACGATATTAAAGTAGAATGTGGAATGCCTATTAATCGGCACAAATCCAATGCTCCAGATGCATGTTTCTTCTTCGCGGATAATGTTGTCGCCATTGATCATCAACTTGATGACGTTTATGTATTATCTCTCCACGAAGAGGACACTGCAGAGACCTCTTTCATGAATGATACTGAAGAGAAGCTCATTACCATGAGTGTTTCGTCCACAAGAAAGTGGAAGGATCAAAGTCTTCCTGCTATAGATTCGTCTCAACGCAAAGCAAGTTTTGTCCCTGACAAATCACGAGAGCAGTATATCAACGATGTGGAGAGGTGTATGCAGTATATCAAAGACGGGGAGAGCTACGAGCTTTGTCTAACTACACAGAACAGATGGAGAATAGGGAACACTGATCCTTTGGGACTTTATCTCCACCTGAGAGAGAAGAACCCAGCACCTTATGCAGCCTTTCTCAACTTCTCAAACTCAAATTTGTCTTTGTGCTGTTCGTCTCCTGAAAGGTTTCTTCGGCTGGATAGAAATGGGATGCTAGAAGCAAAGCCCATTAAGGGTACAATAGCTCGTGGCTCCACACCTGAAGAAGATGAACTATTAAAATTTGAATTGAAAATCAGGTAAACACCAAAACACTCTACTCTTTGTTCTAGAATATTTGGTCTTTAACACCCTGTTGTGTAATTAGTGAGAAGAATCAAGCTGAGAATCTGATGATCGTTGACCTTTTGAGGAACGATCTCGGCCGTGTCTGTGAGCCTGGCTCAGTACATGTGCCTAAACTCATGGACGTGGAAACATACACAACGGTACACACTATGGTGAGCACCGTCCGTGGACTGAAGAAAACAGACATTAGTCCAGTGGAATGTGTGAGAGCAGCATTCCCTGGCGGGTCAATGACCGGTGCTCCAAAACTAAGATCCGTTGAGATTCTTGATTCGCTTGAGAACTGTTCGAGAGGACTTTACTCGGGTTCAATAGGGTATTTCTCGTATAATGGTACGTTTGATCTGAATATAGTGATAAGAACAGTGGTGATACATGAGGATGAAGCTACGATAGGAGCAGGAGGAGCAATTGTTGCGTTATCAAACCCAGAAGATGAGTTTGAGGAAATGATTCTTAAGACTAGAGCTCCTGCTAATGCGGTCATTGAGTTTTGTAGTGGTTCCAGTGAAAGACGCTAAGTAGTGGTAATGAGAATTTGCTCATCCATGGGGCATATAACCGATGTAAAAGGAAAGAAGACATTGCTTTCGTGTTGTGGCTTTATACACTTCTTTTAAAAAAATATCTGTAGAAAAATATAAATAGATATAGTTGTAAGAGATTTGGGGGTGGAGTTGTTTTTTTCTTTCTCTCTGTTTGTCGCTGGAGATATCAATTTATTCAGCCGTTTTTGATTTTATGTTTTGTTTAAGTCTATTTTTTATGAATTTTATTTTTTTTAGTGAAAAAATTATAGGTGAAAGATATTGTTCAACTTAAAATAGTTATTTGATTTACATTTGAAAATTATTTGATTGGTGATGTCTTTGAGACAAGTTTTTACTTTTAATTATGTCTTCGAAAATTATTTGATTGTAGGTTCACCAACCAATAAGATTTAGTTATTTCAAATTCGATATCTTTTAAAAAAGAAAACAAAATATTGTCAAATTATAGTACATTTTTAAAATTAAAAAAAAAGTATAAATAAATAAAAATAATAGTAGTTGCAAAAAAAACTAATACCATAAACAAAACATTAAACTCTAAATTTAAACCCTTTGATAAATTTTTAAAAAAAAATATTTTTAACACAATCAACAAAACACTAAACCCTAAATCCTAATCCTAAATCTTTGGGTAAACCCTAGGTGAACCGAAGAATAAGTCTTTTTCTATAGGTTGCTTTGTTTCGTACTCTTTATCTAAATTTACAATTTGTTTCATTTTCACACTTTATTAACTGAGTGGCTTAATGGCGGAATGCGTATGGCAGTTGATATCTTTTGGCATAGTGTTTGACTTATCAAATTGTTCAATAGTTCTGAGCTTTTTCGCCCCTGTTATGGATGCTGAATCACTACTTGTTATCCTGCTTGTATTTCCCGACTCATTTGTTGTTTGACCTCGGTCACTGGAGCATCATTTACGATCTCTATCCACCTTAGCATCATTCTGCTTTGCAGCAACATTGACGTTATGGTTGCATCTATCATTTCCTACTTTGTTAACAGTTTTGCAAGTGTAGTAGCTGTTCTTTTAGTCGGTTAGGCTTTGTTTACCCCCATGGTTGGAGAGTAGTTTATCTCTATAAAAAGCTTATGTTGACCCAAAAAGAAGAATCAATGAATGGTTTGAAATGAATAAAGGGAAAATATAACTCAAAACATTTGTATGCGGTTTGATGTTAATTGTCTAAGTTCGTAATTCCTCTTTAGTGCTAAATAAAAAACATTATTATAAACAGATAATAAGTTCTTGGAAAAATCATGCCTGAACATGAAAAGATTTTGTAATGATCTTTATTGTCCAATAGAGACATATGTTCCGCCAAACTATATTATTAATAGTCAATGATTGTAATTACACTGAAATTGAAACTAAACGCAAAGAAGAAGAAAGGGAAGAAACAAGAATGGTAGAAGGAGAAAGTAGAAGATGGGGGACATAATGATTGAGCATGAGATAAGATTCAATAATGCTCCATAAGAGTATGTGCTTAACTTGTGTTTACTGGTAAAAGTGTGTAGCCATCTGATTTTAAACTTTTCTCTGAACAAGAAGTTATATTATGGTATATCTGCTTAACTTCAGTTGTTGATTGAGATAAAATCCCGAGAATTCAGGTCTAGATTCTCTCTGGTTTAAAATAGTACTGGAAAAAGTGTTGTACTTTTGGTGACGACAGATGGTGATAAAAATGTGATCTACGACAAATCTAACAAATGCATATGCTGTCACCATTCACACTATTTGCTTGTTACGTTTGTGTAAAGGGCACGTCAATAAGCACCAAAAGGCACCAAGAATTGTACTAAGATCAGCACTTTATTTTTTTTTTCATTGGTTAAAAAGAGATTGTACTGATTTGTTTAGTTCACCAAAATAACTTTCTAGAAAAAGTTTCGATCGAGTGTAATTAATTAAAATTTGATATCTGTAATATATTTAAAGTTCTATCATTCAAATATGGTTATGGTGTGTTTGTTCTCTACTTCTATTGAGATTCTTCATCGTCTAATCAATTTGGTTATTCCAAGTTCTATTTTGTTAGGTTAGCACCGATCGAGTATCCGATCACTAACTCTTTAACACTGAAGTTATGGACTCAATGTCAACTGCTCTTAAGAATGAGCATCCTATCGGTCTATTTGACCGGTCTTGATAAAAACACATTTAACTCTATAGTGTGGATTTATGCTAATACGAATTTAGACTTTTCAACTAATATCAGACGGTAGCTGAATTGCATGTTACCGGACTACAAAGTAAATTGTTTGAGCCGAAGGTCAAATCTACATTTCTACATAGGTATGATTTTGTTTCAAGAGAAATTCAATCTGCCATTGGAGTGGGTTGGTGGACAGCTCTTGTGTCTTATGCAATGATCCTTTTGGAAACAATGGAGTATTCTGCTCAAATTTGGAAACAGATGATGGAAGGGGTGTTGCTACATGAGTATACAAATCAATGGGAGAGCATAATGAGGATCATGAGAAGGCCGCAGGGGAGTAAAGTGAAGTCTTTTGTTATTAAGTACATGTTTCAACTTGCCATTTATACAATCTGGAGGGAAAGAAATCGAAGGCGACATGGGGAAAGCCCCTCTCCTGTGAATCTTTTGGCAAGGTTGATAGACAAGGGGATGAGAAACAAGCTCACTGTCATTCAGAGGAGAAAGGATAAAGATTTGGAGGGAGGGATGATCTATTGGTTTAGTACCAGAATTTGAAGTTTGTTTTATTATTGGTTTTGAGCTTTTCAATTTTACTTTGGGAGCTAGTTATAGTAGAAGGAGATAGGGTTTTCATTTAATTAGCAAGGTAATACTTGATGTAACAAGGTTATTTTTTCTTTGAATTCAATTTAACATTCAATTCAAAAAAAAAAAAAAAAAACTCAATCTGGAAAAACTGTTTTAGCATATTCCTGAATCTTGAATACCACTTTATCATAGCCATGCAAAAATGCACCACAAATTAAGCATCTGAGCGGAAGCCTAAGAATTTAAATGGCCCAAACAAAACGACGACTTAGTTCGTAGAATCGAACTCGGAAGCACCACAAGTTCAGAATGCAATCCTTTTTTCCTAAGTCCCTATCCAACTACCACTTAGTCACTGATGACCAAGCCGCTTGGAATATATATATAGATGATTTGCTTGCAGTAATTTATCATCTTCTATATGATAAGTTTGCTATTTTTGTCCAGTTAGGATTACCAAGATTCTCTCGTGATTTGATAGAAACGTCTCTATCTACGTTGAAAAAGAAAACACACTCTTCTACAAAGTATAATAAATTATCACTACGCCAAAGGTACTACAATAATATATCTTGGGTGTTTGTTTTCTGTTTAAATATTTTGTACGTATCTTGCCATCATTTTTTGTTGTGTTATTAGTTTATACGTAACAGAGACAAAACATATGTACACTATCTATTAGTAGTGTTGACTTCCGCTGCCTTTCTTGATTTTCATTGACAAATGTTGAGAAATGTCGATAAAATCTGAATATGTATCATACACATTTAAGATTTTTGTCAGTTAGGTGGGCAGTTTAATATCGTTGGATCGTTATTTAATCGCCATAGAGTCTAGTTTATAACGATTCGTTAAAGTATGTCAGTTATATCGATCTAGACTATATATACACACAAAAGGTAATGGATGTAAGATAGATCATATTAAATGTTGATGTACATGGGTGTATTATGTATAGGTGGGTGTGATAACAATATAGCATAGAAGGCATGTGAGATCACTGTTCACATGCATCAAAGTTAGGATCATAGAGAAAGTATGATAGAAAATGATGATTTTAACTAATTTGAATATGATGAAAGAGACAGTCTATCTTACTTTGGACGCTAAATTCAATAATTTCTTTTAGCTTATGAATAAAGGAAAGTAATTGACCTTTTTCTTTTCAACCACAAAACTGGCCTTTTCCGTTTCTATGTCAATACTCTTTCGAGCTTTCTTATATCCTTACATAATTATTATATATGTTTTGCTAATTTAATTTATTTGTTGGAAGAACAACTTGATTAATCCATATGAGAATGAGACACAATAAACTATATATATATCTTAAAATATCTAGAAGGAATAATATGCATTTGTAATTTAATTGTTATTTTCAATAACTTAAAACAATGAGGTTTTGTATTCTTATATTTCATTCAAACCTCATTTTATATTTTCTTTCCTGCTAAATGTTTGGGGTTTGTAAAATAATCTTCATCTTATAGCAAATTGTGGCCTTAAAAGAAGAGAAACATGTGATTGGTATAGAGATTAACCAAATCGACGAGAACCTTACTTTATTAAAAAGCAAGCTTACATAAAGTATATTTGTTGCATCGGATCCTTCAAAACATTAACTAAAACCCCGAATGTTCTCTCAAATAAAATTAAATTTACAAAATACACAATTCAAAACAACACGTACGTAGTGTTACCACTTACAATTTATATAAACCAAACTAAGCCTTCAAAGCCATAAACTTCTTCTCTGCCTCTTTCTTTTCTCTCTCATCAGAAACAGTCCCTTTTACGTTTTTCTTCTGAAAGATGAGCTTCGCTGATGCTGGAAGTCGTCTCTCCGATCAAAACAATCTCCGAGAAACAGAACTAGGGTTCCTTCGTGTACCCTCTCTAGGGTTTCCAGACCGGAGCGTTCGAGAATTAGGACAAGATCAAGATCTAGACATAACCAATTGCTCACCGGAAGGAGTAAAAGTAAAGAAGGAAGAAGAAGAAGATTGCTGTAAGACTCCGACACGTCTTGATCAAATTCTCCCGGCGATCCCACAAACCTGTCCGCCGGCGCCGAGGAAACCTAAGGGAGTCCCGTCGAGGAGTTTGAAGGTTAGAAATTCTTATAAAAGCAGGAGAATGATCATTCTGAATGTTTCTAGAGAATTCGATTGTATGTTTCATTCAACATCATCTCTGTGTAACAAGATTAAAAAGGCCAGACATATTTGATGTTGTTTCATATGCTATCATGTATGTATAACGTACGTAGCTCATGTAACCAAATTGTAATAAACTACGTACGAGTTATATAATAATGTAGTGGCATTTTATTTTTATTTTTAACATCTTTTTTCTGTTGCTAGTTCTTTTATTTTGCTTGGCAAGTGGCAAGGCTTTTCAAAATTTGGAATATTGTCCGTGAAATATTTAGAGGCGCATACGCCTTTTGCATGCTTTTCTCTCGTGATTTTTGTACATTGGAAATAATCGGTAATTAGTCTACATAAACTATAAGCATTGGAAAGCAGAATAGAGTTGGTGAAATACTTTGGTTATGTAAAAGTGGAATCTAGTCTTGAAACAGTATTTAAAACTAATGACATTTTGTTAACTAAAAGAAGATTTAAATGCTTCGATCACTGAAATCAAGGCCAGCGTGTTTTCCCATTTTGCCTATCCAAAGCTATGCAACTAATTATTCGTAAAATGCAAAAAAATATATCGATTGGCCGTATAAAGAGTTTATAACATAGTGATAGTATTTTTTTTCCCAATTTACATATATCCAAGCCTGCTTTGTCGTTGTACTCTACATCCAAGTAGAATAATTTAGTCCAGACTCCAGAGGTATTTGCATTGGTCAATTTGAAGTAATGATCCATCTAAGGACTACTTTAACTTTTTAAGAGAGAACCCGTATATGTAATATGTTCTATTGTACAACATGAAGTTGTATTTGATGGAGTTTAAAAGAACCACATTTTGTATAAATATTATTATAACTGAACCTCCTAAAACCCCCGATAGGATAAACATGTACATTCAGTGAACTCATTATATCATAACAAACATAAAGACAATTTCCATGATCTTCAAAATCTGGATATATATGACGCTTCACAATTATCCTTCGCAGAGTTTATCCTGAATAAAGGTGGCTAATCTAGATTTGACAATCATGCAAGTTACATGTGTTTTCATCAAAAGGATCTTGATGCAACAACCATTGAAAGACTATCATTTTGTACAAGTTAACACGATTCAATTGTAATTCTGAAATAAGGTGGCGTATTTTTTTTCTCTCTGGCTTCAACTATAACTTCATAAATATATCTATAATAGGACAAGCTGATCGTAAAACAATTCTGCCCTGGTTGAGTTATGAATTTCTTTTTAAGAATATTATTGCAATTGACACTGTAGAGAAGCACAAACAGCTATAGAGATGAAACCTAACTACATATATGATATGATTTTAATGCTAAAACTCTCACGTAAGTTTGATTAGTGTGGAAATCCCTAAACTGGTAGTGACCTTGCTTTCCACATCTGAAGCAATTTATGGCTGATCGATTCACAAAGGATCGGCCTCTCCCTCGTCCTCTAAAGTTGTTTCTTCCTCTCTGATTGTTCCATCTTCCTCTTCCTCTACCATTCCTTGGTTCATTTTCCACTTGTTAGACTTGCTCTTCACTTCTTCCCTCAGTGACCTTACTTTCATGGATTTGTAGAGGCGCTTGAAGCTCGTCTACTGTGATCCTATCAATTTCCTTTGATTCTTCAATAGAGCATACCAAGAAATTGAAGTTTTCAGTGAGACTTCTCAGAAGCTTCTCCACGATCTTCACATCATCCATTCCTTCCCCCACAGTTCCTCATGTCATTTGTGAACTCCATAAGTCTCACAAAGTACCCTGCAACTTCTTCACCAACACGCATCTCCAAAGTTTCAAAGGTTTTACGAAGTCTTTGAAGTTGTGCTCGCTTCACTCTAGCAGTCCCTTGATGCTTGATCTTCATAGGTTCCCACAATTGCTAGACTGTTTCTAAGCTAAAAAGCTAGCTCTACTTATTTTGATTTTAACGAAATCCAACAATTTTTGCTTCTTTTGTTTAAAACGTGTGTGTCCAGTGTTTTAGAAACAAGATTATTTTATCGACTCATACCAAAATTCGTCCAATATATGGAAACTTTTCTGCCATGTGCGCTCAAATCATAAGCAATATTGTAACATCCCGAAATAACATCCCGATATATGGAAAAATTTAAGAGAATTAATTTGGTTATCTAGCTATATCACCAAAATTGATTTACTTTTTCCATCACACATTCGTTTAGAACTCCATAGTTAATCGTGCTTGACTTATGGGGAAGTGATTCGCGATACCGTGCGAGTGATGCCAAAGCACGGAGAAAGGTTGGGTGGTGATTGCAAGATCAGTAAACAATGATTTGGAGCTTTAAAAAATTAACGGAACGACCGTTGGAACGGGATGAGGTCCACGGGTCGAGAGAGCGGCCATGGGTGGTCCATTAGCCGAGGCAGTCGGGGCTTTACAAGTGATATCAGAGCTGGTTAGCCATCTCGGTTCTCACCCGAGAGGCGTCTTGAGACTTGTTGTTGGGTGCAAGAGGATGTTGCGTTCTTTTAAAGGGATAAATTGTAACATTTCGAATTGTGATTTATGGAATTGGTTACCTATGTCACCAAAATTAACTTATCTTTTCCGTCAACATCCGTTTAGAACTTCAGAGTTAAGGGTGTTTGGGCTGGGGTAGTGAAATGATGAGTGACCTACCGAAAAGTGATTTGCAATACCGTTCGAGTGAGCCCAAAGCACGGAATAATATCAGGTGGTGATTGCAGAATCAGTAAACAATGATTTCGAGTCTTGGAAAAATTAACGCACCGACCATTGGAACGGAATGGAGTCCAAGAACCAAGAGAAGTGTGTAGGTGGCATATTAACCATGGGCGGATGGGGCGTTAAAAAGGATATTATAGAACGTAAGGAGGCAGTAAAGCTCAGATTGGACTCTCTCTCTAGAAAGAAACGTTCAGCAACCTCGGCTTTGGTTTCCCACGTCAATCTCAGTATGTAACTTTTTGGGCCCTGGCGTTGGGCTTCCAGTCCTTTTTGTAGGTTTAGCCTTGACTGGATTAGGAGTAGTTCATAGGTACTATCGGTTGCCTTTTGGGCCTTTGCTGTGGATTTATAAAATATTTTCATCAGACGATTTATATATTAGTATGTGACTCAATGAGAGCATCATCTAAGCAACGTTTAATTTAACAGTTTCGAACACATAAATACAGAGGGAGGTTGACAAAAATAAATATATACAGCGGGAGGATGAACGATAAGACTCGAGCAAAATATTAATCGAGGGGACATTACGTATGATTTGACTTCGAATCATTTTGTTGGTGAATAATAATGCAATACGGAAATTATAATTAATGATAAAATGCAAGAAATACAATAGGAAAGAGCCACATGAAACAGATAGGACCTACGTGAAGCAGTCGACAACATGTTATATGTCAGATTTTTTTCTGACTTCAATTTTTAACATATTTTAAGATTCCCGATTTCTGTTTATAAAGTTTAAGCCACCAGCGGTTCAAAAAAAAAAGTTTATGCCACCAACTTAAATTTAAAAAGTTACTTAAGAAAATCAGAATGATCTCACATATGCAAAATCAAATTTAAAGGGAACTAGATGTATCGTGCGTTAAGTAGTTTTTTTTTTGACAATGTTAAGTAGGTTTTAAGAACACCTTTTTTGAACATTTGTTTAATGGTTGGTCTTCCCTAACTCTGTTGCTGCTGCTGTGTGAAATTTAACGATGTGGCTATTCGAACATGATGTATCTTAAGAATCAAGACTGGAGTTCCGCTTGTACCACATATGAACTTGATTAGAAGCAATGCAGATAACAACGGTACTATCAAAGCAGCAGAATAAACAAGTTCGATTTTGTTCCAAAAAAAAACAAGTTCGATTTGACTCAAATTTACAAATTTTCGTGTTGTACAAAATTTTCTTACAGATTGAGGTCTTATATGCAAATTTAAGTTTGCTTTAAAACTATTAAGGATACATCGTATCATTGATGTAATATGATTGATCCTCTACATTACTCACTCAATATTCTTTGTAATTACTTATAGAAAACATCAGTTAATATGGTTTAACCTAGAGCTAACTCGATGATCATTGTATACTCTTGTAATATATTACTACATGAATGAGAAAGTCTTTACATCTTTAAAAACTATATCAAATCAAGTTTAGGTATGTTTAAGTCAGATGTTCTGTCGTTAAAAAATATTTCACACATTAAATGAAAGTAATCAAGTTGACATATTATTTTTTCAGTTCATGTAAGTTTTGAGTAGATTTTTTTAAGGAAAACAGAATTTTGAAATGGCTTCGTCAAAACTCGATGGGACATAAGTCGCATATAGCAAGGTTAGTGAATAAAAGTTTTCTTTTTGTATAAATGTTAAATTCATACCATTTTTTTTTGAGTTTTACGATGTTGCAATAACAACTTACTAGATTTTGACCCGCACGCCCGTGCGGGTATGAATTTTTCGTTTAGATTCAATATCTTTTCTATATTTTTGGTATAATATATTTTAAATAGTTATATTTGTTTAATATAATTTTTGTTTACAATAAATTTATTCATTTGTTTCTAGTCATGAATTGCATAAGTCATTTGTTTATATATTTTCACAGGATTTTCAATTTTTCTTCACTTTTGATACCATTATTCATGCTTACCTTTTTTAGAAAGACATTTTCACAAATACATTCGTTAAAAAAACAAAAGACTCTTCTATATTTGTTTTATAAATCTATCAATACAAATAATTATTTAAATTAAATAATTATATAGTTATAAAATTATGGGACATTTGCTAAAACCAACCCAAAAATTCAAGTCAAATGTAAAAGTATACCCCACTTTCAGTCAAATGCAAAACCAACCTAAAAGACTGGTAAAAGTACTATTTAATCCTTATGACCAAACAAAAAAAATAAATGTATTTTACATTTATATCCTTCGTAAGTCTACATATAACAGAAAGAAGTCTACATACATGTAGACTTCATACGAACTCTACCTTGTAGATTTATTATATAGTCTACATTTTAATTTGATCTAATAATTTAATTTTAAAAATGTATAAAAATATTTGTTATGAAATTTTTAGTTAACCTTCAATATAAGGGTTAATATGAGGTTTATAAATTAAAAGTTTATATAATTTAACAATTTAAGAGAATATATTGATTTGGTAACCATGTGTTAGAACATTGGTTATGGTATAGCAACAAAAGGTTCTAACATATTATGTCTATAAGGGTTAGATTCTTAGGGTTAGATTTTAGATTGAGATTTTTTTATTAATTTAAATTTGTATATTAGTGTTGAGTAGTTTATATTTTGCAAATTTTGATATTTGATGCAATAGTTAGGATTTTTTTGATTATCAAGCAAATATTTAGAGTTTACGATTTATGATTTAGGGTTCCGTAGACTTACAATAAAGTCTACTTCACTGTAGACGATTTTTTCTGTCTATGTTAATCAGTTTTATAAAAAATATTATTTTAAAATTAAATTTAGTTCTTTATGAATAAAAATGTGAAATCATATATTATAACTATTAAAAAAAATTAGTAAATCATATATTAAAATTATTAAAACAATAAACTATTAAAATAGTTAAGAACAAAAGAAATTTAAATCATATATTATACTTAAAAATAATAAAAGATAAATATCAAAAAATCATAGTAGACTTATTTACAAGTCTACCAAACTGAAAATAATTTATGCTAACCAGACTTTAACCAAAATAGTTTAATTTAACCAAACTTAAACCAGGAAAATTTTAACCTAACCAGATCACGTACCCCACATATAAATACACTTTCTTTTGTGAAATTAGGTTAAAATCACAAAACCTAGCGCCGTTGCTCTTTCTCTCCGACAAGGCGATTTCCGGCACGATTTTCGGCACATTTCCAGCGGTCTTCAAGTAGTTTCCATCACCGTCCTGTCGTCGCTGCAACATCTTCCCTCTGACATGGTCTGTTTGATGTCTATTTTCAGAACTTCGTCAGAGTCATGTCGTTGTTGTTGTCGTGTCAGAGTCGTGTCAGTTGTAGTCGTTGTTGTCTATTTCGTAGCTGTTTGTTTGTTAAGTAATCTTTTAATTTTCTTTTGTTTCAGATCTGGTTGGTTTCACGGCGAGCAGTGCTTCTGGTCTCAGATGTGGGAGATGTTGAAAGTATCCACCCCGAAGACAACTCATCACAATGATCTTGTAATTTTAGCTCGTAAATATTCCCTGAACTTGATAGTTCATTATTAGAGCTTTCTGAATTTTCTAGTTTGGGTTGCACTTGCAGGTTAGCTTCTCAGCTCTTGGCATGGCTCGGTCTTGGTAGGTTTCACTTTACGTTTCTCTTAATCTGAAAAGCACAAAAAAAATTGAAACTGTTTTTGTTTGTTTGTTTCTTTAACAGACGTTTAAGAGAGATTCTCCACTGGTTGTAGACATGACAACATCAATCCTGAAACTCTGAGACGAGAAAATTGCAAGACGGGTGGAAGCTTTGTATCCGAGTATGCAGACCATGTATATATACTTCTCAAATGCAGCACATGAAGGTATGCGATTTCATTGCTACGAAAATTAGTGCAAATAACTGTTGTTGTGGCTGGCTTAACACGGCCTATGCTGAGGTCTAAGGTAGTATCCTGAGCAATTTCGTTGGGAATGATGCCTAATATGTAACCGTGCTACAGGATATTGCTGGTACTTTGGCGGCAGAAGATGCTGGCCAAGTGGCTAAGCCTCGATCAGTTCTGGAGTCCGTTGACCACAAAAGAAGAAAGGTACATCATCTCTCTTGTAAATAAATGATAAAGTTCTGAGGTTACTTTGATTGTTTTTGTATAGGTGTTCTTATGCTCATGAATTTAGTCTACTCTGTTTATCAGATTTTACAACAAATGAGAGGTGATGCACACTTGCTTAACTTGGAAGAAGGCAGTCCTCCTATTCAACCCAAGTTCTTCAGCCCCATTCATCATAAAATGTGGAGGTAACACCAACTCAGAGCTAGTGATCAAGGCTGATGCACGCGTTCAAGAGCCCAAAGGGAGGTGAACTTGAAAGAGTTATCCCAAGAGCTTCTGTTTTAGTAAAGCATGAGCTACTCAAGGCTCTACAATTTGGCGCATTGTGATCTTATATATTATTTTCGGCCACTGGCCAAATTTGGCGCATTTATGCTACCTTTGGGGTCCATATCCATTGTCTGTATGTAACTTCACTTTGTATATTGCTATCATTCACAGATCAATAATTGTTTACTTTCACATCCAGTTTTTGAATTGCTTCTCAAGTGTTAGATGATAACAAAATCTAGTTGCAGTAATAGTGTGATTATAAAATGGATGCCACCATTTAAACACACGTTATACATAAGATGTGAATCCATTGTGTTTAGCAGTAAGGGTCTAAGACTTAAGTTCATGAAACCACCACAAAGAGTTTTTCACCATTAATTCTTTGCAAAAGAAAAATTAAAGAAATAGATTGTAGTATACACTTACTAATTAACAGCATATCAAAACCAAAATTTCATGTTTGATAAAATTATAAAAGTAGACTTACAAAAACGTCTACACTTATTAGCTAACTACATAATCAAATAAAAAAATTGATAGTTTCATAATTATAAAAGATTATCTTTTGAAAATAGTTCAAAACCATTAGGATTAACTAACACACAATATCAAACAATAAAATCTTAAAAATACTTAATGAATAATACACAAATTCACTTTATATAGATTTTTGGACGTAGACTTCATATTTCGTCTTACATGCATAGACTGTCATGTAGGTCAACTATTTGGGTTAGTTTTTGCAATTGTAAAATTCACGGGTTATTATTTGTATTTAAATAAAATTTGTGATTTTATATTTGTAGACTTTATTTTCAGTCTACATTTTTAAAATGTTAGTTTTTACAGTTGACCAGAATTCACATAAAATTTGAATTTCAAAAGTAGACTTCATATATAGTCTACATTTTTAATTTTCTTAGAATAGGTTAGTTTTTGCAATTGACCAAGTTTGACTTTCCATGAGTAAATTGAAATTAACGTCTACACATGTGTAGACTTCACATAAAGTCTACTCTCAAATCCGACAGGTTAGTTTTGCATTTGACCAAAATAAAAAAGTAGACTTCATATGCAGTCTATGTTTTTTTTTCCGAGAAGAGTAGACTGAATATGAAGTCTACATTTCTTTTTTCTTTCGGTCAATTTTTTAACATTTTAGTCAAATACAAAAATAACCTATTCAACAAAGTCAAAGTTTTGGTCAAATGCAAAACTAACATTTTGTAGATTTCCTTAATAATCTCCAGAATATAGACTGCTAATGAAGTCTACTTTGAAAAGTCAAAAGTTTAGTCAAATGCCTCTTTTACGTAGATCTCTTAGTAAGTTTACCTATTTTTTTTGTTTTTGTTTTCAAAGGAAAAGATGTAGACTTCTAAGGAAGTCTTCTTTACAAAAAAAATTATTTTGGTCAATTGCAAAACTAACCTAAGCATTGACAAGTAGACCGCATCGTAAGTCTACGCCACTGTGTAGACATACAAAACAGTCTACAATCGTGACACAGATCTGAAAAATGACGAAAACCATGTAAACAGTTACCTTTTTCTGGTGCAAAGCACGTTTCCACCCTTTTCCACTATCCAAGCTCCAAATATGAGCAAAAAATAGCATCTTTGATGATTCACAACTGAATAAACTCGAAAATATGAAAGTTGTGCTTATGAAAATGAAATCTATGAGAGATTTTTAGATGAAAATGGAGAGAAAATGAGATGAAATGTAGATTTGTTGGTTTAGAAAGAGAAAAAAGTGGTTAGAAATTGAGTTCTTGAGCTTTTATAAGCTCAAAAATGATAGTTCATGGTGGTTGCAAAATTGATGATAATGGCATTGTTGTAAATAAGAAGAAATGTTTAGGGTGTAATTGGTTTTTGGTCATTTTCGAAATAATTAAAAAATTAAATAATAATGGCAATTTTGTAAATATTTCAAAAACATAAGGATAGTTTGGAAAAATCATTGATGAATAGTAATGGCAAAAAAAGGGGGGTTAGTTTTAGGTTTGACTTGAAAATATGGGTTGGTTTTGAAAAACTCCCTAAAATTATATATATGTTTTCAAATTCGAATTTTCTTATAAAACTTTCAAAATTATTTTTTTCTAGTTTATTTTGAAAACTATTTTAAAACTTTTATTAATAATTTTAAGTATTTTTTATTTATTAAAATCATAAACCTCACAATCTAAAGCTTCACCTCTCAAATCTAAATAATAAGTGTAGATTAGTTAATCTTAGGATTATAACTGTATATTTGTCTCTTTAAAATTAAAGGTAAATATGGTTAAATTAAACATTAAAAGTGGTACTAAGAATGTAGTACAATGAAACCTCTACAAATTAACAATGTTGAAACTACACCAATACTATAATTTTTTATATTATAAAATTATATTATTTTATAGAAATTTTTAGTGTATATTAATTTATAGAGTATTAATTTAAAGAAGTTATACCGTAGTTTAAACAATTTCTCATATTTTTATTGAATTATATATTCTTTGGCCTAATATTTATATAAAATATATATGCAGCATAATATTTAAAAATAATTTTATACTTAATATATATTTTGAATTCACATGTGATTACCATTTTACTTATCAAAATATAAAAGCAGATGATCGAATATATTTTGGTATTCGTATAATAATATTTAATCATTTGCTTTTATATTTCGATTTTCTTTTAGGGAATGAAATATTTCAATCTTAAGAATTTATGTGGTAGCTTTTTACAAAAAAAAAAAAGAATTTATGTGGTAGCTATAAATCAGGTAAATTGACGGTTAAAGATTAACTATGTTATATATATATTGAAAATATTTTGTGAAAAATAAAAAGATGGGAGCGTTCAAATTTTACTAACCATACCTTAGTTTAAGAATAGTGGTTATGGTTATATTAACCAAATATATGTATGATTTACAAATTAATCTTCTACTGAATCTAACTTTTAACAATGGTTTAAGCAACAAACAGTCATTTTTTCATCAACAAAGATCCAAATCGGTTTATTTTAATAAAATCGATCAAGTACGTCTTGTGTGTCTAAGTTTTGCTCAATCAAATTTACTTAATGGCCCATTACAACAAATATTAAGAGAGACTTACCTAAAGCCCGATGGTTGTAACAAAGATAAAGAACAAATTTTAAAGTATATGCCAGTTACACTATGTAAATATATTTCAGTCTGATCTTTAGAAGTCACTTAAGATTTCACAATGTTACGGAAATAACATAAAAAGCTTCCTTTTCTCTTTCTCTGAAATACAGAGGCGCGAGAGAAAAAGAGAAAACCGATGAGAATTAAAATTATTATTAATGAAGGAAAAAAGGAATGATTTCTTCTTTGTCGGCAATATTTTTCATTAGAATTGGTAATGGACTACATGAGATCCAAGTAAAAAAAAAACAAATTACAAAGCCCATAACACAAAAGCTGTTTCTGATAAGTGTATCAAGCAACGTGTCCTTCATGCTGAAAACATCATGGCCGCCGGAGCTCTTCGCCACCATGAAATTTTCCGATTTCGGTTTTACTCTTTCTTCACCGTAACAGAGATTTGGAACCTCACGAACACTTCTCTAAACTCCAATACCAATTCAAGCATATCATCTCTTCAGTCGTTAACCTCTTTCAGCTCCAATCTTCAACAGCTATCCCAAGGAACACATCCACGTCTCCGGCTTAATTTTGACCCAGAGATCTTACACCGCCCACTAAGGACTGCGGTAAAGCAGATGCAATGTTACCCAAACAAAGATAGAATATTTAGTTGAAGAGATGTTGGTCGGGATAGAGTGAAGCAACAGAGGGCTACGGCATGCTTTCCGATTATAGATCGGAACCTTTATTACATCGACGCAAGATCAGAGAATAGAAAATATAACACGAATAATTGCTCAGATTTAGGTCGAAAACACCACAAAGTATTGCTAAGCGAAGAAAAAAAAATCGATCTAGATGATCGAAAATTATTTTAACACACAAAACAAAAGGGAAATAGATTTATGCTTCCGAAAGATGATAGTTTGATAAGAACGATGAAATATCGAGAGAAACCTCTCTCTCTCTAGAAGAGGGGAGAGAATCAAAAGAAAAGAGTGATCAAAAGCTGTTAAAATGACTGTGTTGTGATGACAATAGCATAGATTGGTAATTATTGAGGAAAACTCAAAGTTAAGTTTTATTTGTACTCCTGTTTTAATAGTTTAGATTACAAAGAGCATAATTTAAAGAGAGAGAGGATCAAAGTATAATAAAAGTTTCTTGGTATCACTACTGCACCATTTTTAGAGGATCATTAGTTGCGTCCTCCACGGGGCTATGTTAAATGTAAATTTGATGCTGGTCTTAACAAGGAAACAAATCAAGGCCGAGCAGGTTGGGTTATAGGAACTGACACTGGATAACGTTTATTTTGTGGTTTTCTATTATTGTTTAACGTTTATATCATTGTAAAGTCATTTATGAGAAGATTAAATCAAATAAATTTATCTCGACAATCCTACTATATAAAAGGAACTAATTTTGTGGCTTCTAAGAGTGTCTACTTCACCTAAAATATTCAGGACCAATCAATATGACATGTCATCTACCATATTCTTCAGCCCAAAAATAAACTCTTGCAACATATATCCGAGCCCAATTAAATTTGTGGGTTGGTCTTCCAAAAACTCATGTGGCTAGAAAGTAAACTCAAGTCCTGAGGAAGTATGAAAAATTAAGGTTAACGAATAATAATTATAAAAGTCTCTGCACATATTAAAATTTAAGTATACAACACATGTTTTGGTTGCTCAGTATTATATGCTTCATTTTACATTAGACTTGATGTTTGTTTCGATCAACATACACCGGACATTACTCATCCAATAAGATTTTCTCTAACTGCTTATAACATATTGCGGCCCAAATTATTTTTTCACATCTCGCGTCACAAACTAGGATATAATAATTGATTTCTTATTGCTTTCACATGATATATGCAAATGGTGATGTGGGGTAGTCCACAGCTTCATGCTCAATACTTGCGATCCACATGCACGTAATGTGGATTGAAGAACATGTTTCATTCCTAATAGGCTGAACAAATGTGATGTGACTCAAAATTCCTCTTTTATTTTAATTCCAAACTCTAAAAAAAGTTATTTTCTAATAGGCTGAACATTATTCAAAACAGAACAGCAGACGTTGTGACTTACGTTTACTTGAAATATATGGGTTATATAATCTCGCAGCCTAAAAGGTCAAATAGATTATCCAAAAAAAAACACTGCAGGTGCGTATGAAGAAGGAAGTAACAGATAGGAATGGCTACTCCATCCCCACCACACACTCCCCTCACCCAGTTTCTTCATTTTGATCACAACATTTACCTTCATGCAATTGAGTTCATCAACAATACAAAACCCATAGATACGGATTGTTTTTCAATCTTGGTTTCATTTAAGACTCCTCCCATTTACTTTAAATTATTGGAACTATCCTTACCGGTTATATTTCTCGGTAGAGGTTTAGATTCTTAAGAAAAAAACTTGGTCCAATCTTACTCTACATAAATCATTTCGCAAATTTAAAAAACTTGGCAAAAAAAGTTATGGAAAAATCAAATACAAAATTTAGTATCATCATTCAAATTTACAATGGTCTGTAAACACATATATACTGGCTAATGATTCTGCATTTATGATTTGTGTTTACGTATACATACATTAAAATCATATTGATGACTTCTCAATAATACCCCTTTAATTTTTAAATTTTTTAGAATTTATACACGTTCAATATAAAAAATTTAAAGGCAAACAACAGAACCGACTAAAAATACAACTAAATCTAATAATGAAACTTATACTAGAGTCTAACAGAATATAGTAAAAAAATGTCTTCAGCCAAATATTATTACAGCAATAATAAATTATTATTTTATAACACAAGGCCCATTTCAAATCACAAAAAGAAGAAAAGAACAAAACGTAAAAGCTATACAACTAACAAGATTTCAAACTCCCAACTATGCATTATCCATACCACCCCCGCAATTAACACAACCTTAGACATCAATATACACGTAGTCGGAACAACCAGATCAAACATACACATAACAACTAACTAATAAATCCGCGCGAAGCACGGACAAATCCCTAGTCAGTATAATAACTTATTAATTTTATATATTAACTATTATCGATATTTCTTTGTCATTTGGTAATAGTAACTTAACATTTTGTCAATCTTAAAAAATTCCATGGTTAAATTTTTTTGCTGTAATTAGTATATCGACTGTATATTTTGTATTTTCTGGCTTGATTTAATACGCTAAACACCTCGGTGGATTAAGGTGTCTAGTCTAAATTTTCTTTCATCAACCGGTCAGGTTCCATAACCGATTAGTAGATTCAGCAACGAAAGTGGCTCCAACAAGTTAGAATTGAAATGTCAAATGTGACTAGACTAGATTAGCTTAGATTATAAGAATGGAAATATTAAGTAAGTGTCGTACCATAAGTGGATCCTACATGTTAGAATTGACACGCCAAAGAACGATAATTGAACAACTCTGATTTGGAATTATTAAGACACGTCAAAGCGTCAAATCATGGTAAACTGAAACATTGTAGACTCATTTGATTGTGGTAATGTTAGATCATGTCGATTGATCATTATATGTAATAGGATAAATAAATGAATTATAATGACCAACAAATGGAATTTTGCAACAACATCAAAGGCTCCATAGTTTTGTTAAACATTTTGGCGTTTCTCTTAACTGAAAACTGGAAACCAAATATATTAAACTAAATGATAAAACAATTATGTTTGTTTTTTTTTTGCTAAATTGTAAATATCATATAATGAAAGAAGATTTTACAAAGTAAGATCTAGAGTTTGAACCCATCTTCGCAAAACAGAATAAAAACAAGATAGATCGAAAATAAGCCAACAAAAAACAACTTATCTCAACCACATAACCATTATGTTTGTTTTCTATTTATAATTTAAAGTTGCAGGTTATTTTATTATTATGGAAGTTTCGGTAAACTATATTAGAAGAGTTTTATACTTTTATTTGATTTGGTAAACTATGTTGAATATTTATTTGTATTTCAAATTTGGTTATAACCTGTGACCTTCTAAATTCTTTTGATAACAATTTTCCCCTTAAATTCGAATACTATCCCCCCTTTTTTCTTTCACTTTTCCCCCTCTTCTCGACATAGAATCAAAATCTACTCTTTCGGCTCAAACACGTTTTCAATATAAAATCTAAAAGTAAGACACTAACAATCATTTTCTTCGTTTGTCTAATTTTATTCATGTCATAGTAATCACTAGGTTTTTTTCCTTAAAAGTCGATTAACATAAAGTATCCACCGAATGTATCGGTCTTTGCCTACTATGATTCTATAGAGCGAGTATTACACGTATAAAAAGAATACTTCACGAAGGAATAAACAAAAAGTGGCCGTGTGTATGGACTAGTTGTAACAACTTGACTAATATTAAAAGTGTAAATATTTTTGTTTAAACAAAGAGGCAAATATTCAAAATATTTATAACTTTATACGGGATAGAAGAAAGTGATTGGATCATGTGGAGGTCAACAATTCTTTCATATACTTTTTTCTTCTTCTTTTTTCTCCGGCTCTCCATCTCTTTCTCCGTTGGCAACTTAGCAGCCATCCCCATAACATTTGTTCCCATCTTGATTATTCATTTTAAATTATTAAAAAAAAACAAAACAGGAGAAAAGTCTAATTTAGTGAGGATACAAAAAAAAAAAGAAAAAAAAGACATGCATCATGTATTATCTCTTGTCCTTATACACATCAAACATGTGAAGTATAAGATGTGTGAATCTCATATTTTTAGATTATTAAAATTGATATAAATAGATGAAGTACATATGTATTTAAACAATACACTGGAGATATATGACGAAACACAATGACGAAATCTAAAAGATTAGTCAAAAGGAGATTAATGAGTGAAAATACTAGGAGACTAGTTAACAAGAGTAATAACTCTAATACGATTGTACTCTTTCCTTAACATGAAGTATTGGAGTTGAATTGTTTTAAGTTGGTAAACATGTCTTGTCTTCTCGAATTTACAGGATGGAGTTTAGCTTTGTTACGGGATAGGTTTGATCATGTAAACTATTTTCCTCCAAATTTCAGTAAAAGTATCTTAGTTTAATTTAATTGTTTGTGAGAGACAAGAAGATGATAAAGGTTCTCTTTTCATATCAACAAGTAACCAAATAACGACAAACCATTTTAAAATTGATCAAAAGAAACAACAAATCATTGATTTCATTACACAAACTCACTTCTTTCCTTATTTCAATCTCCCACCACAACAACAGATCTATCTTTTATACATTCTCACCCCTTCCTCATAGTATCGGTTTGTCCATCAGCTCGTTGTCGGCTGCGATCCTTCCCGAGCCACGGCCGGTTATCTTCCCGAACGATCCAATGCTTGATAGTCCCATGAAACTGCTGCTTTCTTCTCCAAGGTTCATCGATTTTCTATGCTTTCTGAGTTTTGAAGAGCTGACATCACCTGCCTCGCGATCAACAACTTCGTCTTGACTCTTGCTATTGTCGTTGTTGTTGTTGTTGTTCTGGGCGATTACTAACCGTGAGATGACACTTCTACAGAACGGGCATACCGGTGGAGTCACGGTTGAAGTCGTTGGGTTCGGTTTGTTGTGACAGCACAGTGCAAGAGTGCATTGTGCGCACATTTGGTGACCACAGTCTTTGACTTCAATCGTGCACGCTTGCTCAAAGCAAATGCAGCACATCTCCGAATCACTCATCTGCAAAACGCGTTTTAAATTTCAGTTAATATGTGTGTTTTACATATTATCAAACAGACAAAGAAGGAGGGTGTGATGTTTATTACCTCAGACATGTTATCATCTGAGGCATTGTCGGAGTAAGATGGTGATGGCAAGGAGAAAGCAGTTCCCTTGAGGATGGTTTTCTCCCTCTCCCTGTTAGCGTCCATCAGAGCCTGCTCCAAGAGCAGTTTGGCCTCCTCGTTGAGCTCGCTGATGAACTTTAACGGGGATGGCCAGACCAGAGGCTCTGCAGAAGAGGGGTTAAGCAACGCTCCACATGCTCCGTGCTTATGTTTCATGGCAACCACATATGGTATCCTCCTGAAAAAATGATTTCAAGATGATTAAAACTAGCAGAAGAATTACAATAAAACATAGAGAATCTTTAAAATACCCAGAAGCGTCTCTCTGAAGACGATCAGCACCCCAAGCAAGTAACTTCCTGACGCAATCGATAGATCCGCTTCTTGCCGCCAAATGAAGCGGTGTGCTCCCTGGAGACCTGTTTCAACAAAGCATGGAAGGATAAGTAAATCTCCCAAAAGACTGAAACTTTTACCGAAAATGAAAACGTTTTCAATACCCGTAGAGGCTAGTGGAAGCACAAACAAGAGAGCCACTGTCCAAGAGAACATTTACACACTCAGGACGTCTCTGCCTAGCAGCAAGATGCAACGGCGTCGCTCCTTTGTCATCTCTAATATTCACAAACCGCGCAAATCCCCTGAAAAAAAAACACTTCTCAGTAAAGAGCTTGTTCTAAAACACATCAACAAGCAAAGAGAGAGAGAGTGAGTAGTCAGTAACCAATGAACAGCAACGGGACTTGACTGAGCAGCAGAGAGGATGGCTTGAACACAATCAGCATGTCCATAGTAAGCTGCGTAATGCAAACACGTTCTTCGATTCACCGAATCAAACATCAAAACCTGCAAAAATTCCACAAAAACAAAAAAAAAAATCAAATCCAAATTCTGAAATTTTTATTCCAAATTAAAAGCATACATTAGCTCCAACTTGAGCGAGCTTCTTAACGCAAGAGATCCTCCCATACATCGCAGCCAACATCAACGGAGTCTACAACAAACACAATCAGCTAATCTCCATTTTTCAATCAACAAAAAAAAAAAAAACAAATCAGATGTTATCGTTAAACCTGCTTGTGACGATTCAACGTATCCGGATTCGTGAATCTCTCCAACAGCAAAGACAAAATCTGCAAAAATCAGAAATGCGCTAGTTCAAAAAAAAATCGAGAAGATTCCGGCGAATCTGAAACCAAAACCACCAGATTCCGTTGAGATTCCGTTGAGATCTCGGAGGAGACTAACCTCGATCTGGCCGCTAGCGGCAGCGACGTGGAGAACGGAGTGGCGATCGTAAGGAGTGGCCTGATTCAAAAGACTCGGATCTGTCATCATCGCTCTCCGCACGGTGACGATGTCGCCGCACTGAACGGAGGCGAATATCCCGTGGTGCTCCGGTCTAACTCCGCAGCTCATGCTCTGCCCCATCTTTTAGTGTAGAGATGATGATGAGGCTAGTGGGGGGGGGAGGGAATCACGACACCGTCTGCAACCGGTGAGGCGATCCGCCGGGAGAATAAAGCGCCACCGTGAGGCAGAACGGTGGTTGGGAGATGGAGATGGAGAGGAAGAGAAGAGGGAAGTTTCAGCATTTATGTACACATTTTGATATGACTATTGGCTTTCAGATATTAATTTTTAATTTTTAATTTTTTTTTTTGGAAAGTGGAAATAAAAGAGAGTGATGACTCGTAGTCGTATTGGAGTTTGAGGTTTGCCCGACGGGCAGCGTTTTTTTTTTTTGTATTTGCTTACTCTTTGATTTCGGGCAGATATTTTCTCTCCTTCTTTTTCTTAATATCAATAAAATATATTTTCTATTTACAGAATAAAATAAGTCTTTTTTAATGTTTATATTAACTATGCATTTTAATATATCATTTAACAATTTAATTCAATTTAACTAAGAATTCTAATATTTCTAAAATAAAATAACTAAAATTATTTATACTGATTTTTTAAGATCGTAATCTAATAATTTTTAAAATATTTTAAAAATATAAATACAAAATAAAATTAATTTAAAAATAATGAAATAACTTTGTAATTGTAACTATGAACCTTTGTTTCTATCTCTTTTTTTATTACAATGCATTTTTTAGCATATTCTTGTGTTTTTGCTTCTATGTGTGAATAGTTACATAGATGGTGTTAGGGTTTCATAAGAATTGAAGAAAATAAATGTCTAAGATTGCTTAATCTGGGAATATCATTAGAGTTCTTCATAGTTGGTGCTAGGGTTTTAAAAGAATTAAGGAAAATGAATGACTAGGATTTTTTATTCTAGGAATATCATTAGATTTCTTCATCTATAGTTAGTTTTATTGTTTGAACTTGATTAGCTACCTAGCTCATGAGTTTATGTTGTTTCACGCTCAAAAGGTTCAATAAATTATCTGGAATAATTTAAATAAGCAAAATAATCTATAACTAACGAGAGCTGATGTTAGGGAACTTTGTAAAGTCATCAAAACTTACTCATTAATGCATGTTTAACCTATTGAGTTCAACGAGAGTTAGTTGATTGGATTGTTAGACATAGTGAGAGTGAATAAATTATAAAATTGTGTTCTGAGTTCTAGAATTGAGTTACAGTATTGAAATTATGGTTATAACTTTGAGCTATCAGGGGCCTACATGTCGTATGAGTATCGGACGTGAGATCTAATGGCGAAAGTGGTTAGGACGTTACAAGTGGTAACATAGTTGATTATCCATCTCGGTTCTGACATAAAAGGTCGGTTTTGGTGTGCAACAGAGAGGTTATGTTTTGTGAGTGTGATCAATTGTACATCTTAATTTTTGATATCTAATGAAGTATTTAATATAATTAATTTATCTAATTATATCCCTAAAGTTTTCTTATCTTTTCACATCTAAAGAAAAATTCAAGGTAAGCATGATTGAGTCAAAGTAGTTAAAAGATGAGTAACCTATCATAAAAAGATTCGTGATATCATAAAAATGAGATCAAAATATAGAGAAAAATCGCGTGGTGATTTTATGGTCATTAAACAGTTTTTGAACCTAAAAAAAAAATAACGCACTAACCAGTTGTATTATCCATGGACTAATGGTGTGACTGGTTTTTCTGTTACCACCCACAAACGCAGCTTTTGCGGTTAATAGCCGTTGTTGGTTGTATTATAAGCAAGTGTTAAGGTCCACTAGCGGAAACGATCCGAAGTTACAATTACTTTTACAGTTTTACTTAAATGGATGGTGTCATTACTTATTTTCTTACAGTCGAGTTTTATAAAACCAATCTACTTAAGTGTGAAAGCTATGTGGATTAAAATCAATTTATTGGAATAGTAATTTATCTAAATACGTGATTTCTTAATCACGTATTACGTCTTATTGGAAGGAGAAACTATTAATCACGTCTTATTCACATGTCCTGCGGCTCGACTGGTATGGGCGACGTCGGGGTTCCCCTTTCCGCAACGAGGTTTTGAACATAGATCTTTATATGAAAATTTTAGCCATCTGCTGAATATTGGAAAAGATTCTAGAGTGCCAAAGGATGTTAGTTGTTCTTTCCCGTGGATTCTATGGATGTTGTGGAAGAACAAGAATGCTTTTATCTTTGAAGGAAAAGACTATGAGGCAGAGGATACGGTCATGAAATGTCGTGAGGAGTCCAGGCGATGGACAATGGTTACTGCAGAAGCAAAAGCGGAAACGGGGAGTAGGAATCAGAGCCAAATGAATGGTAAAGGATGGACAGCACCAGAGAGTGGAAGAGTGAAGTGCAATATTGGAATCTCATGGTCTAAAGCGACGTGTATGGCTGGTTTGGGCTGGATTGTAAGGAATAGTGAAGGTCAAACTCTGCTTCATAGCAGAAGAGCTTTTAATGGTGTGTCGTCGCTTTTGGAGGCTAGACGTTTGGGTTTAATCTGGTCAGCTGAGAGTATGATTTCTCATAGATTCCAGAAAGTGAGTTTTGAGCTGGAGGATCATGAACTGGTGGGCTCTGTCAATAGACCTAAGGCATGGCCAGCGTTCCGGGGGTACGGTGAGAAGTTAAGGGGTGTTCTGAATAATGTTACAGATTGGATGGTAAGTTCAGTAAAGAGAGAGGCAAACAAAGCTGCCTTTATGATTGCTCGGAGTGTGACAAAGGAAATGAGATACCAATCATATGTAGCTCAAGGTAGCCCTTCTTGGTTGAGGAGCTTGCTTGCGGAGGAAGGTACAAGGTCAACAAGAGTATAAGGTGACGCTAGATGGAGGGTCTTTGAAATGGAGGAGTTTTGGGTGGGATAACGTGCTTTAGGCGGTCGTTTTCCTTTTTAAATTTGAGTTGGTTGTGTTTTTCATGGTTCTGTAGGAATTTGTTTCTGGTTTTTATTTCTCAAACATTTATCTCAGAGTTAAAAAAAAAAAAAATACGTGATTTCTAGTGCGTGCTGCAGCTTTTTCTTTTGTCTAAACACAAGTTATAAGTTTTCTCATTGCAGGGTGTCATTTTCTATTAATTGATCCCGTTTACCTTAGATTAATCACCACGCATCATATTCATAATATTCATCATATATGTTGTATTTCGGCTATTTTCATAATGATGCCGGAAAATATTTTAATATAGTTGACCAAATTACCATTTTTTATCCTGAAATATCCGTAACAGCTTGATAAATAAAAAAAAACCGTAACAGCGTGATGTGGTATGGGTAAGGGAGTCCGTCTATAAACATGTCTGATGTTTGGATCCAACTTTAATCGCAACTAGATTTTGACATGTCTTTTTATAATTTTTGTTTTACATTTTCTTAGAAATTTAATTTTTTTTTTGAACACAAGAAAATTTAATTTTTATATTTGTGTTTTCAGTCATATTTGTATTTTTTTTGTTTGTATAATATTTTTCTTAAATGATTAATAAAAGATTTAAATAATTGTATTAAAATAGTTGGATCACATCAATATCAATAGATCATGTTCTTGTTTTAATAGAATAGATTATTTCATTTTATTTTATTTTAAATTAAATTACTTATGATGTCATGCATTATCCCATGGCGACATAACCTTGTGTGTGTGTCAGATTGGCGTTTGTCATGAGGATCTTGTGCTCCCCCCCCCCCCCCCCCCCCCCAAATTTTAGACGTAATTAATTGAAAAATAGGCACGAAAATAAGATTCCATGTTTGGAACGTACAATCAGTCTTATGAAATTAATATTACCCCATTCAGGATTTCTATATAACAAAATACGAGATTAATGTTTTTTCTTTTTCTAAAAGAGATTAATGTTTTTTTACTTTTTTCACTTTGAATCATTTATGAAGTACCATCAGATCCTTATTCAATTTCTTAATTTAATATTTTATAAAGTTGTATAAAACATTGATTATGTCGATGAACTCATTGTCATAACTAAACTCTTGCCTGCTCTGGCCCATTACACGTGATTTGTTTCTGTTTCTGATGTTTTGGTATTTGATTTATTGGTGATGCTTACATATTCCATAATCATTGTAAATTTGAAGAAAAAATAGTGAAGAATGATACTGATCGAGTGACTGTATTGGAGTATGTAGGAATCATACTCCAATAGTAAAGAACTATTTTCACAGTTGTGTGTCATTTGTTTCTTTCAAGAATCATTTTAATAAAAAGTTCATAACCTGATTGCTATGATTTCACTACTCCTATGTATTTTGATCAAATTAAATAATGTTACCCACAGAAACGTCATGTCAATAGCTAATTATCTTAAATTCGTGTTGACCTAATAAAGAAGTGACTCATACCTCAATATTTTGTTTTTGCATAATTTGATTTTATCCTCATCTGTCGTTATTTTTATAGGTTATCGACTACTCCTAAATCAATAATACAGGAGTGTCTTATTTGTGGAGGATATAAAACAACCGAAAACGATAAACTTAAATAAAATTAAAAGCGTACGGTAGATTGAGTAGTTGATAAAACCGAAGTGGCAGAAGTTTTTGGACTCAACTTTATGAACTTGTAAATCGAGACAAATCCGAATAATAAATAATTGATCGGCACGCGAGCTTTGTCAGACTCGACAATATTTTCTCTTCTTTTTATTTTCACCGACAATTTCTTATTTCCATGACTCGTTTATTTTTATTTTCTTTTAACCATGACTCGTTTATTTTTTATTCCTTTTAGTATTTTCAAACTTACATGATACATTTTCCCTTTTTTTAATAGTTACTGTTATGAACGAACACAAATCAATATTTTTTAAAGCAAATAACTAGTTGAATCAAATACAAATACTTCGTTCACGAATAGTATATTGATTATGTTAATGAATAAATTTTTAATTCATTAGACATGTATTTATATCAACTTTAAAATCCAATTTTTTTCTCTTCTAAAAATACCATTATCTTAGAAAAAAAAATTATAATTATAAAAGACTTTTGTACGACGGCTGCATTCGGCCGGACTAAGTTTGTTCAACAAATTCTATACAAAGATTTAATATAGTTCTAAATCAAAAGTTGTTTTTTTTACACTATTTAAACCAAAGTTTTCCATTCTAACCATGAAACAATTGTTCAGAATTCGAAAGAACTACTAACGATCAAACATTTGACTAAAACATAATCAAAATACTGCACAAATAGAGAGGATTTCATCCTTAAGAACTAAAGACACAAAAGACCGAGTCACTAAAGCTAGGAGGGTTGAAACTTTCCAAATTTGAAAACCACAATGCCTCTAAATACAGTTCCACACTGCATCAACATGACAAACATGCTTACCGGTGAGATAGAGATGAGACTGGAAAGGAGCAGGGAAGTGTTGGATTTAATTGGGAGTACTATGAGGCATATGCACATTCTGCCACTCCATTACCTTGGAGACGCTTTTATTATCCATATCCCATTCCCTAAAAAACTATCACCAGTTGAAAAAAAGTTTCATGGTTGGCTTTCCAATATGGTTTGAAGGTATTGAAGAATAAAGTAAGTCGCCATCCAAAAAATGGCATATGAAATTCATGGTTGGCTTTCCAACATTATTGGGTACGGATCCCAACAAGAGTTAAATCAAGAATGGTTTTACTGTTTGAAAAAGTTACTAAAACTCATGTTCTAAAACTTCTTCTCGGTGTCCGCATATATGCCGGAAAATCGCTCCACAGCCACTAAATGTGGCGAACTGCATCTATTTGGTCAGTTACTCTGCTAAAAGTAAAAGCATCACTATTTTGTAGATAGTAAGTTCAAATAGCGTGTTATGTTTTAAAATTGACGTATCTCACTTTAAATCCATGAGATTAAAGTAAAATAATTGATGAAATCGTTAAAAACTACATGCATACTTACAAATTTAAGGTTGAAGATGAGGGCATATCCATCTTTTTATCCTTATTAACCACAAAAAGTGAAACAGATGCTAATATTGTTTTCTTCCTTTGGACCTAAGACCTATGCTAGTATAAGAAAGTTTGCAACCATTGAACCACGTAAATTTTCTTGTCATCTTTTACATAAACTACATGTTATACATGAATTTATTGTAAAAATAAAAATAAATTCAAAACTAATCTCTAATTAATTTTTGATTTTTTTCATTCTGCGCTAGGTCCAACTGAAGCGTAGAGCTCAACCTAGTTTTGAAACTAAGAAAAATACTGGTTGGTTTGAAATCACCTTGATAACCGTGATTAGAAAAAGAATTCTAAATATTTCTAGAGGATCACATTTATAAACTTGTATTTGTTAAACATGAGAATGATCTAATTTTCGTTGGAAAGTCGGAATAAAACAACTTGATTAGTTATGATTGTTTTTGAATTTGACTTATAGAAAATCCAAATAAAATTATATTAATTTTTTTAATATGAATTTTTATCTTGATATGCCTTTTTATTTATATACGTATTATGATATTTTTTTCCTTTTCCTACTTTTTTAAAAAAAATCTTTATTTATCCTGATTTCCTTTTTGACTTGCGATCAGCGTTTAAATCAGTTGATCTTAGTTTATGAACTTTTTATGAAAATGCATATCCCATCTTCAACAACGATACTGCCACAAGCTTCACAAACAATGGTATTCTCTTACCAAGTGTTCATTAACTTGTAACACATAAATGATGAATTCACATAGTCAACGAATAATCGTCTTCCTAATAATGTCTATTAATGTTTGTTTAAGGTTTCAACTTTGAAGAAATCAAAGTGCGAAGTGGGTTTGTTTTAACTAAGCTACACTAAACTGGAATGTACTGTAGTAATTAAAATGTTAGCAGATGAATTTTCTAGGTGTGCAAGAAGTAAGCTTATAAGTTATAACCCTTGTTTCATATCGCTTAAACAAATTATATAAAACAATCCAAGTGGATTCATAACGTCAATGCAAAGTTATTAACTTGGAATACTTCTTTTTGGCCCTTCCATTATTTAAAACAAATTCTGGTTAGGTATTATTATTGATGTGTTAGCCTGTCAAGTAAATGATATTATTTACTTTAAATAAACAGTGAAAATAAAAAGATAACATCTACTATAATAGTCTTAAATTTACTGGGATCTGAAGTTAAGTATATAGAAACTAACAACAAGAAGTCTCTTTACTTTCATTGCAAAAAATTGCTTGGTGGATCTAGATGTCGTATGTGGCAAGTTATGTTTAAAACCATTAAAACAGATTCACATATTACAAAGTCTTTCAGATTGGTAAATCAGTAACAAATCAGAAATAGTAATCACAAAACATATTTAACATTTTAACTATACGTATTAGATTGTATTAGTATAGACAATAAAAATACTAATACTCAATCACTACATCAAAAACGTTTCCATAACTAGATTGATATACACAGGAACAGATTAACACATAAAACTAATATTGCAAGGCTTGTTTCTTAAGCAAATGATATTCCTCCAATGATTTTGTTATAAGATCAGAAAGCATTAATGTTTCTTTTAACACAAACATCCATTTCCTAAACGTTCCGTTGAGTAGCAAAGAAATACTTATCTTGTTATAGCACAAGTAAGAGAATATCAGAGAATCCTATCACTTAGATTCTATAGCTTGTACGGCTTAATAACTTGACATGTATCATAAAGGTTAAATCAAATGACATAATATCCCATAAGATTCTTCCAAATACTATTATGAGTCTATTTGATTATAAGCTCATTGTGGATAAATTTTATGTCAGAATTATCTTTTTTTGAGCAACTGATATCAGAATTATCTATGTAGACAAGGTATCTTCTTCTTTTTTTTGTAGGCCAGGTATGTCAATTAAAAGAAATTAAATTTGAATTGAGTTATATAATTGAAATATCTGCCAGATGTAACTTTGCAAATATCTAAGATACTTTATTTAAGAAACACTGAAATTGATCACGTATGATGCATTTTAAATTCAAATAAGACTTCTCGAAAATGCTATTACAAAATATAGATAAAGTCTCCATCTAGCTAATACGAATTAATGGTGGTGAGAAATAAACAAGACTCAAGAGAGGTGTTTGTCCAATAGAAAGAGGGATTAAGATGTGATTAAGATAGTTAATTAGATTTTAAATTGGTAAGTAGCTTTCATGGGGTTTGCTTATACGCAATTAGGTATATGGTCTTTAGATGGAGATGAGAAGAATGCAAAATTAGCTGACTTTTCGACTAAGATTCTGTCTTTAACGAAATATAGTAGTAACCCTTATTATTGGCGAACAGATAAAACAAAGCTATATCCCCAAACGAATCCTGAGTTAAGCCCACCATATAACGTGGGTTGTTTCTACAGCCCAATAATTAAGTAAGTTCCAGGTTTGTTCTCTAGCCTCGTCTAAATATTTTAAAGCATATGACCGTGACTCTATTAACCGGGGCGACTTGTTTTCCCGCTACCACCCGCAAACACAGCTTTTGCGCAGTTGTCGACGGTTTGCAACAATCACTCAAATCGTTCTAAACCGTTTCAAACCGCTCCGAATCTCATAAATTCAAAAGCTGGCTCCAGCTAGCGTTTGCAGTTGCGGGCGGTTGCGGGAGGGTAAATTTTTTTTTTTAAAACAATATATATACAAAATTAAAAATATTTAATAAAAATTTTAAAACTGAAATTATGAAAATATTAATATATATGTATATATATTATATTTTAATTAATATTATAAAATTTTATAATAAAAACAATTTCAATAAAATTTTAAAAATTAAAATTATAACTTTCTAAATATAAATTGTATATTTATTATAATTTTATGATTTTTGATATATTTATAATTATATTAAATATAAATATTGTTAATTTATTATTTGACTGTTACCGCATTTGGTAGTTAACCAGTTATAAGTCACCCACAAACGTACTAATTTTTAACCGTAGTAACAGTCGTACAAATCTCTTAAAACCACTAGAAACCGCAACCGCCCGCATCCGCAAACTTCCGCAACCGCAGCGTTTGAACCAGTTAGGCCCTAAGAAGTGGCATGAAGGACGACACTCGACGTTTCTAAAGACTCAAAGCGATACCGTCACACCAAACTATGCTTTAAGAAGCCTTATAGCTCAATTATGTGAATCCAATTACATCAAACCTGTAATCCTCGTCTCAAGGATTTTACCCTCGTCTCGAAAATATTGCTTTCCACCTTCACAATACTACCTTTTCTGTTTAATACTTGTTTTATTCAAAGAACTAATCTTCTTACAAAAAAACTTACTTCAAACGAAAACCGAATAAAATGAACCATAGTCATAGATAACTTAAGGAAAAGTTTTAGAAATGAAATCTCAAATGTGTGGCACCACCCATGACTCATACTTTTACAAAAGGATGGGTGAGTAATGGAAATTACTCAGTAAGTATATGTTCAAAGAACCTACGAACTCATCACATAACAAGCAAGAAAACAAGCACAGTTATAACTGATATCACCTAACATACAACATTCAACCTAGATCTCTAGGACTTATCTGCTCTTGACCCGTTGGCTCAACTGGCACTTTCCACCCCGTGTCTCCTATGTAACTACCCGGTCGTGGCCCATTAGCCCCTCCGGAACTGTCCACCCTCCAGTACAATAGTCACTTATGCCCAGATTCGGTGTCACTTCATCATACATCACATCATCCCTATCGTTCTTCTACACAAGTCATTATTCCAATCATTATCATCACACAACTCATAACCATAATCATTCTCATTCACGCATACCATTTAACAACCTAACATCATCTAGGTGTTTTCCAACACATCAAAAAACATCAACAACTAAATCTAACTGTTCATCTCATAAACACAATCATCAACAATATCTAAACAACATTAACAAAGGACCCACAATTAATGGGTCATCACCTGGAAAGTAGATCTCGAGAAAAAAGTAAATCTAAAACATAGATCTGAAAGTGAAAAGCAAACATCACATAAAACAACAATGAACCAAACGCGGGGCTCGATGGTGGCGCCACGACGGATGGCACGAGGAGAGAGAGAGAGAGAGAGAGAGAGAGAGAGAGAGAGAGAGAGAGAGAGAGAGAGAGAGAGAGAGAGAGAGAGAGAGAGAGAGAGAGAGAGAGAGAGAGAGAGAGAGAGAGAGAGAGAGAGAGATTACGAAGAAAATTGTGTGCAATAAACTTTTATCGTAGTCTAATATCTTTCGGTGGTGCAGGACGGGCATCCACCATTGCCTGGGGTGGGGACATGGGGTGACACTGCCGCAGTATATGTCAATGGAGATTACGAAGCCTCCTCAATGAAGAAATGACTTTCCTTATAACTAAAACATTTTGGTATGATTGTCAAGTTCTAAGCTCAACTTCATTTCTTTTAACGGACAAACAATCATGTTCAGAAGAACACATTTTTGTTTTCAAGTTTCTACCACTCATGATCGGCTACTTTGCATTGTCTATCCCATTAGGATTATCTATCTACTGGTTGGTTTCCCTCACCTTGAAACTTTCATCTAGCCATTTTGTTCATGTTCCTGATCTACACATGTGTAAATTGACCGTAAGACAGATTATTCCTCTATTTTAAGATATGTACGCGAACAAACATGAAAGGTAGTTGGCTTCATGCTCAGTGTATATACGAAGCTAGTTGTTGAATTGCATATCTTAAATGTTGCGTCTTAATGTTTTAACATTCAAATTTATTTTAGGTTTACAAACAATGTACTTAGCACTGCCCAACAAAGTATGGCTGCGTAAACTAGGCGGTGCAACGCCTGCGGTAAGTGAAAACGCAACGCCTGACGATGCTTATATTTTGTTACAAGTACATCAAACAAATGATGTTTATATTAAATTACAACAGATTTAGAAAATTAAAAGAACAAGAGAAGCGCAGCAAAAAGAACAAAGAAGTTGCGAAAGATACAGTCGAACTGCTAAAATCTTAGTCTTAATCAGAAGAAGGGTCGGATGATGAGGTATAGTTTTCATGAAACTGCAACTTATTAGTGAAGATTTGAGCAAACAATCACATGATTTTGGTAAATGATTGAGTACGTTGATACTTATTGATGGAACAGGAAGAAGAGATTCGGGAAGGAGTGTTGGCTTCGAGCACAAGCAAGCCAGTTCTTGAGGTTGGAAACGCACTGTATATAACAAGCAGAACTGCAGTAGTTGATCAAAGTAAATTGATTGTGTTTCTTATGTGATTCGTCTTATTACAAATGTTATAAACAACGTAAATGTCAGTACTATTGTGACTTCCAAAATGGTGTAAGCATATCTTTGTTGTAAAATTATGAATTTGACAGATGCATGTTTTCCTAATGTATAAACGGCTTATACAATTGTTTATAGAGGAAAGCTAAACAAATTTAGGCAATATTACACATCTAATATACCTGAATGTGCGTAACCACTAATTATTGTAAGCTAAGCACCGTTTAGTCAAACTGGGAAATGGGAAATCTAGTTGTAGTAGCTTACTTTATCGTATTCCTAGCATTGGCAAGCAGTTCTGCAAAAGTTTAGGATTAACGAGGCCAAGAAAGGTTCGCACGATTCTCGAAGTTGCACAAGCAGACAAATACCTCTCTTGCTTTGTTGTTTTGTTGTTTGTCCTTTTGTTGTGTTTGGCAAAGAACCCCGTTAGTAACATGAACATGTAAAACTTGTCAGTCTTAGCCTTATTGCCCCTAAACTCAGAAGAAGAAAAATGGCATATGACTCGTGACTCACAAGTCACACAAAGCAACATGTGTTATAGGTTAGAAATTCAGAGATATTTTTTTATTAAATAAAATATATGGCTTCTATTATAAACTCCATTCTATCAATTTTGTTATCGAGTTTAGAGTCAAGACTGTTTTGTTTAGACTTGAGAGAGTTTCGTCCCGTTTCACCAAGTTTCAAATTTCTGTATATAGCTAAATATATTTCCTACATGGGATCATTATAAACTAACACACATTTGCTAGATACCTTAACTAAATTGTAACTGTATTGTATATATATATGGTTATAATTACAGATTATATGTTTCTACAATAATATATCAAATTACAATATTACTACACTCTACAGATACTTATGTTTTATTCGTATTAAGTGTAAAGATGATATAACTTAGGACAATTGTCAATAATAACACCTTTTGAAGTTTATGTCTCAAAAATAGCACTAGAAGAAGAAAATCACAAAAATGACATTCATTAAAGGGTAAAATATCTCTAATACCCTTGGTTTAAAATTAAATAAACAAACAAAAATAAATAAAAATAACTAAAATAAAAATAAAAAAATAAAAAAATAAAGAAATTTTTTTTTAGTTTCAGATTATATGTTTTCAAATTCGAAATTTTTATAAATTTTTTTTGAAATTTTTTTTTTCGAATTTTTTTTTATTTTTTTTCAAATTTTCTTTTTATAATTTAAAATACTTTTTGAAACTGTTTTTAAAATTTTTATTTTTTATTTTAGTATTTATTTTTTTATAAAATTCTAAACCCTAATTCCAAAACCCAACCCCTTAACTCTAAACCCTAAGGTTTGGATTAATTAACCCAAGGGTATAAGTGTATATTTACCTCTTTAATGAAACATATTTTTGTGACTTTGAACATTAAGTGCTACTTTGGAAACAAAAACTTGGTTTGGTGCTATCCTAATCTTTTTCTCTATAACTTATGTTTTATTCGTATTAAGTGTAAAGATGATATAACTCTGGTTCAACTTAATATTTTTCTCTGTTTCAAAAAAAAAACACATGCTAAAAGCTTTGCCTAACTACCACAAAAGACCAAAGACTATTTTCGTCACTCTATGACCATACAGCTCTATATATACACATAACATAAGCTCACATCTTTCGCACAGCTTGTTCCTTAATTAAAGCAAAAAAAAAATCACAATGGTTAAAACCTCTCTCCCTCTCACCGCTTTCTTCTTCCTCCTCCTCATCTCCTCCTCCTTAGCCGCAGACACCGGCCGGCTCTTTCTCACCGTCGTCAACCACTGTCCCTTCACCGTCTGGCCAGCCATTCAGCCCAACGCCGGCCACCCCGTCCTCGAGAAAGGTGGCTTCGCTCTCCCAACCAACACCCACCGCTCTTTCTCCCCACCAACCACCCACTGGTCCGGTCGTATCTGGGGTCGAACCGGCTGCTCCCACTACAACGGCAAATTCTCTTGCGTCACCGGAGACTGCGGAAACCGTCTCGAGTGCAACGGTCTCGGTGGCGCAACTCCGGCTTCTCTCGCTCAGTTCGACCTCCACCACGGTGGACACAGAGACTTATCCTCCTACGGTGTCTCTCTAGTCGACGGTTTCAACGTTCCGATGACAGTTACTCCTCACGAAGGCCGTGGAGTTTGTCCCGTTGTTGGTTGTCGCGAAGACCTCTTGAGAACGTGCCCGGCTCATCTTCAGCTCCGGTCGGGACACGGTGGACACGTGGTGGCCTGTAAGAGTGGGTGTGAGGCGTTCCGCACGGATGAGTTGTGCTGTAGGAACCATTACAATAGTCCTCAAACATGTCGTGCTTCGAGCCATTCGCTGTTCTTTAAGCACGCGTGTCCTTCGACTATGACGTTCGCTCATGATAGTCCATCGCTTATGCATGATTGTTCTTCTCCTAGAGAGCTCAAAGTCATCTTCTGCCACTAATGTGTCTCTCTTGTTCGGTTTATTCTGTATGGTTGTACTAGTGATATCGCACTAATCTCTTATCTTTCTGGTTTGATTGGTTTAGTTTGTGATTTCCCGCGTCAGTTATGTTGTTGTTCAAAAACTATGTAGTCCAACTATGCGATTATGTATTATTATCTTTTGAATTGATTCTGCTTAGTTATCTTCTTCATATTGCTAGAAAGACATAGTTCCAGTTACAAAAATAAAAAAGTTAAAGGACATTGTTTCATTCGAAGCATGCAGGCTAACACAGTGTCTTGTTCTTTCACCTTTTATTTGTGTTTGTCGGTAAAGTTTTTTCCTTTCACGAGTTTTCACGTATTTATTAACATTTATTTAATAATTTATGTTAAACTGTTCATCAACTATCTCGATTGTAAGTAAGATATTTTTTTAGCAGAAAACAAAAAAACTTAGCAATAGATTTCAAAATCTGGAATGGCCACTTGGCCAGTAGCTATTTTGTACTTAGCGAGAAAAATTCCAATAAAGAAAACATTATTGTTGTACATCATAATAGCTCATGACACTACTTTAGTCATGAAGCAGGCTCGATGCCAAAAAGCTGCATTGGCACGTGAAAGATCCTTTTTCATGTCTTTCTTCTCCATTTTGAAAAATATGGGTATGAGAAAAGTGAATGGTGAATGATGGTCTAGAAACGTAAAAGTGAATGTGTAAAGAAGAATGACGCTACTAGATTGAAGTTATGGCATTTTGAGGTAATTCCAAACTTATTCTCAAATGGTGGTTTAAGATCATCTCCAAGGAGACTCTATTTTTTCCTCTATAATTTACACTAAAATAGAGTAACTCTATTATAGATTTGAATTTGCTCCAATGGTTCACTCTATTATAGAGTTACTCTATAATATAGTGAAAAATAGAGTAATTTTATTTTTTTTACTCCAAACATAGAGTGAAAAAACAAAAATACTATATATTTCACTCTATTATAGAGTAACTCTATTATAGAATGAACCATTAGAGCATTTCCAAGGGGACTCTATTTTTTCCTCTATAATTTACACTAAAATATAGTAACTCTATTATAGAGTTGAATTTACTCCAATGGTTCACTCTATAATAGAGTTACTCTATAATATAGTGAAATATAGAGTATTTTTGTTTTTTTACTCCAAATATAGAGTGAAAAAACAAGAATACTCTATATTTCACTCTATAATAGAGTGAACCATTGGAGCAAATCCAACTCTATAATAGAGTTACTCTATTTTAAAGTGAAATATAGAGAAAATTATAGTGTAGCATTGGAAATGGTCTTAGAGCAAATCCAACTCTATAATAGAGTTACTCTATTTTAGAGTGAAATATAGAAAAAATTATAGTGTACCATTGGAGATGGTCTTAGAAACGTAAAAAGTGAATGTGCAAAGAAGAATGACGCTACTAGATTGAAGTTCAAACTTCAAATGCCTAACTTTGAAAACTGTTTCACCTCACTCGAACTAAACGCAAAGACAAGCACTTTTGTTCACATTACATAAACATTTATTGTACTCTCATGTCCTAGCCCGAACATTTTTTGTCAGCGATGTCCTAACTCGAATTAAACGCAAAGACAAACACTTTTGTTCACATTACATAAACATTTATTGAATCGATGTCCTATTTTTTAAAAGGTATTTGAACATTCTTAGGCCATTCTCAGTGGTGCATCAAAAGGAAAAAAAACATCAAAAAATGAAAGAAATTTATCTCCAGTAGTATTTCATTTTAAAGAAAAACATGAGTATATGAATCACTTTGCTACATCATTTTGAGAGAGTACTATTCACACTCATTTTGGTGTTGAGCGTTTTTGCACAATATTTTAATTTTTACAATTTTTATTTTATACATAAACAAAACATTGACAGTAAACATAACTTTTAAAACCTTATATTTAATAGGTATATACTGATTAAACTTCTTAAAATATAATTAACAATACCCTTGCTTATCCATATACCAAAGACGCATAGTTCAAAGGCAGACAGTCTAGCACGTAGTGCAAGAAAGCAATTCTCATTTGTTGTCCATATGAATGTGGAGTTACCGGTTTGGTTTACAAGTCCATATAAGTCTATTTGTTGCTGACAAAAAAAACACAAACAAACTTAGCACAACATTTAATAACTCTTAGCATAAAACAAACTTGATATAATATTGATTAAAATAATTTAATAATCAGGTAGGTCATTTCCATTTCACCAAGATCATTAAAATATTACTCGAATGAAATAGATGCATGAAGAGTTCTTTGATCTTGTTGTTGTGTAACAATTTTCTGTAAAATCTGTGTTTATTCAGCGTTGACATATTTACGAATATTTTAAATCTTGAATAGAAGCTAAATCTCAAAATAATTATATTTTGTTACGTAACGAAAAGCATGCAGAAATGATGTGGAATATGCTTTTAAAGTTTTTCAAACACGTTTTGCTATTGTGAAAAGACACATTCGTTTCTGGAAGAAAAAAATGTGATTTATGACATAATGTTTACTTGTGTAAATTTACATAACATGATAACTGAAGATGAACATGACCTAAGTGCACCAGTTGTAGTTGGAAGAGAAGTTTCAACTCTGGAAGTTAAAATAGCTGAAGATGAAACTACTTGATTCCAAAAGTTTTTGAGTCGATTTAGATGAATCAAGGATAAAGAAACTCATTTCTCTCTTTGAAATGAGTTGATTAATATTGGGGAAATTACATGTTTACCACTTTCATGTTACCACTTTTCATTTTTACCACCACTAAGGAGACATTTTCAAAAGTACATTCTTCATTAAGTGGCAAAAGACTCTTATGCTCTTGTTATTTATATATATATAAATCATTATTTAAATAAAAAATAAAAAAATAAATATAAATAAACAATAAAAAAATAAAATAAAAATAAAATAAAATTTATGTTTTCAGATTATACTTTTTCAAATTCGAACTTTTTTATAATTTTTTTTTTTTGAAATTAACTTTTTCGATTTTTTTTTTAATTTTTTTTTCAAATTTCTTTTTTAAAAACGAAAATTATGTTTGAAACTATTTTTTCAAATTTTTTATATATTTTTTAAGTATTTATTTATATATTTATTAGAATCCTAAATTTCACATCCTAAAAACTCTACCTCACCCCTCAACTCTAAACCCTAAGTCTAGATTAGTTAACCCTAAGGGTATAATTGTCTTTTAACCTTCATTAAAAGTAAGAATAAAAGTGATTAATGTAAACATGAAAAGTGGTACTATAAAGTATGAATGTGCTATTTGTGTCAATTTTCCATTAATATTTATGGGAAAAATATTATTGTTTAAGTAATACCACTGTTTAAGTAAAATCATACTATTGCTTTGTTTGTTGTTATAATTTTATTAATGTAATAAATATTTTCTTTCTAAAAGTTAAAGTTTGGTTAAATTTGTAGAATTAAAAAAAAGTGAGTATAATCTAAAATCTTATTAAATAAAAAGTGTTATTAGAGATAAATGAATATATTTAAAATTGGGGGAGAAAATGAGAGGAACCATTGGAACAATTCTCAAATTCATTCTGAGAGAAAAAATAATTAAAACCATTGGAGATGGTCTTACATGTACATTATACGTTAATGATGACCCAGGTTTATACATAAAGCCATAAACTAAAGTGTAAACTAACTTTTTATTAGTAATCCATGTAACAAAATGATTTAAAAGGGAAAAATAAATATAGTTTTTGTTTTACAAAGTTTCTTATGATGGTTTGTTAAAAAGTTGTCACTTTACAATACATTGTGCTATTTAAAAGACAACAGTGTTTAAGAGAAAAAACAATTGTGTACCTCTTTTCAAAGCCACACAATATAGTTCTTCAACGATGATCAATGGAAATATAAAATAAAATTTTATTGGGTAAATCTCCAAAAACCTCTAAAATGAATTTTGACCAAAAGAGCACACAAGAAAGAATATAATCAAAAGATATTTCATTAAAAATAGAAGAATCTTTACTGTTACTTTACAGATACATAAATATAAATAAATAATAAAAATTAAAAATACTTTTTGAAAATAGTTTTTCAGTTTGAACTTTTTTGAAAATGAAAACTGTATTTTTCAAAGAAAAAATTGAAACCAATAATCTTTTTGAAATTATTTTTAAAATTATTATTTTAAATTTTAAATATATATATATATATATATATTTTAAATCCTCAACCCCATCCCTCATATTTAAAACTTAAATCTGGATTACTTAACCATGAAATACACATATTTTTTTACCTCTTTGATAAAACATTTTAGTCATTTTGAATTTTGTGCGATATATTTACATAAAACAGCAAAATAAAAAAAATTTATCAAGGGAATTTTTCAATATTATTTGCCAATATTATTTATTACTAATCGATAAATACTTAATTAACAAATTACCCCAGTAACTAAACATTGACGAAATAAAAACTCTGGATTTTAGACCAGGTTGAGCAATGAGCACACCTGGTCGGATGGTTTCTAATGCGCACACCACAATAGTTTAGGTAGTACATGACCAACGGATTAAATATTATGGTACAATTTAAATGCAGATTATACAAGAAAAAATATATTACAAAATAATTACGGTTCGTCTAAAATAAAAGATTTAAAACAATATGTAATGATAACATATATAATGAAAAATCTATAACCAATATTTGAATGGTGATATATATGATAAACAGGTTAACATTTATGTTGTATATCTATATTTTACAAATTAAAAAGAAAATCAGTAATACTAATATTATTGAAACAATTATTTTATTTAACCTAGAAAAATATTTTTATATCTCTGAAAATTTGCAAAATATATATACTTTTTTCCTCCTTCAAAATATCATTCCACTAAATTTTAAAGCTGCAGAAGTTGTAAACAATATTTTTTAATCATCTTGTATTTCATTCAATGACATGTTTAAAAATATATTTGAAAATTAATTTTCTCCTTTTATGAAAATTATCAAATTTCATACAACTATTTCCAATATAGTATTATTTTAAAATTACAAATAATTTAAATTGAACAATTTATAAGTAACATAATAATTCTTTTTTCTTAAATATTATTTAATAATTTTTAATTAAAATATCAAAATTAATTGCAATGCAGGGATCCATTTCTTGTAGTAAAGAAATGTGTACATAGCTATTTACTTAATAATTTATGGTTAACTAAAATATCTTTTCATTTTAAAAGAACTTTTGTTGAATATGCATATGTTTTGAATACGGTATGTAATTCAACGCGTTCTTACTGGAGCTTGTATAGTTCATATATTTAACATTTTGTATAATAGTTAACCAAAAAATGAGTTTTTTTTTAAATGAATCTAGAAAAATGAATTTTATCTTGAATAGGTGTGTTTCCTTGTTAACAGTGCTAAAAAGAAAGTAAGTAAGATGAACGGAGACAATTATCTGGTCTTGCAGAGTAGAATACATAGATACTTATTCTTGGGTTTACCGTCTATGGTGAATCTCTAGGTTCATCAAGCAATAGAATTATGTTATTTTATATTTGATCCCCCTATATATTAAAAGAAAAGTCACTTTAGTGATTTCTGGTGACGTGTCGTTCATAGGTGAAGTTTCAAGAAAATTGTTATAATTTGATTGGTCGATGATTTTTAATTTTTATTTATTTAATTTTGATCTAAAATTTAAAGTAAGTCTAAAATCATTTAACATCACTTGCCATATAATCTACAGAATAACAATTTATGGAAACTGATTCTCGAAATTATAGAAAGATTAATAATGTTTTATTTATTACTTTTAATATTTATAAACTATAAAATATAATGAACGAAATTTTATATAAGATAATTATAATTGTTTTATACTCTACTTGATGAATTGTATTCGAATATAATTATATAATAATTATTTTAAATATTAAAAAATTCAAACATGTTTATTAATATTATTTTTAAATTATTTATCGTTGTTTAAAGAATAAATTTATCATAATTTTAAAATAATTTACAGAATGTTATAAATTATTAATTAAATTAAATTTACTCTATATTGAATATTTGTTTATTGTTAAATTTTTTTAGAATTTCTTTTTGATTTATACTTTCCATCAACACTACTAAAAAGGAAAGCCCTCTAAATACTTACCTTATTTTGTAATTTCGATATATCATTTAATTCATCGATCCCACTATAATAGGAAAGTACCATTGAATACTAATTGCAAGGGAAAACATAATTTAATGACCAATTAACATCACTTTCCAAATGACTTACATAATATTATTAATAACTATTTATGGTAACTAATTGTCGAAAGTATGGTATATAAATCCATTTTATTAATTCAAATAAATATTTTGGATTCCAAATGACTTACATAATATTATTAATAACTATTTATGGTAACTAATTGTCGAAAGTATGGTATATAAAGTCATTTTATCAATTCAAGTAAATATTTTGGTTTATTATTTTATGTAGTCTATAGATATATTAGAATATAAAGTCATTTTATCAAATCAAATAATTTATTTTAATTCATCGATCCCCTATAAAAGGAAAGTAACATTGAATACTGATTGAAAAGGAAAAAATAATTAAATCCCTCTATTAACATTACTTGCGCAACAATATTAGTTAATACATGTAATAATTAGTTTACTTATTACAAATGGAAAGAATTCTCTTGATTTTGTTGATTGATTTTTTAGAATTTCTTTTTCGATTTATTTTAATCATCGACACTACTAAAAATGAAATCACTTTAATACTTAACTTTTGTGTTTTCTCGATTCAAAGAACATCTTTTTGCGATTATTTCTCTGTTTAATTCATTAAATACTCACTAAATATTTTAGATGTTAGAGAAACGAAATTAATTGACAAGATATTTTCTCTCCTAAAATCATGCATTTAAAACTTAATATTTATGGTGAGACTTGTCAACCAAAATTCTGGTGCAATCTATTCACGAGATGTTCTTCTTTAGCTTTATTAACAAGATATTCCAAAAATAATATTACCTTATAAGTATAAGATTTATTGAGAATTTATTAAAGAATATTCTACTTCTTAGCTTATCATGCAAGCTAAATCAATGAGAAACGTCTACCAATTTACTATAAATAAGATTTGATTGTACACCTCTTTGATATATCATTTCTCCACTGAAGCTATATATGATTTGATTGTACACCTCTTTGATATATCATTTCGATAACATCCTTGTTCCTCAATCTGGTAAAAAAAATTTACTCAATTTGATAACATCTCTCAGCTAAATCATTTCAATAGCATCTTTTTGTGCTGCGAATATTTTTCTTTTTTTGATTTGTAGATTTATATTATTGTGAATAATTATAAGCTTATATATACACATATTTGTTTTTTGGTTTGCTGATTGTGATTTTGTTTTATATTTTTTCAGAGATGATTTGAGAGAAGTGGTCATATTTCAGACCTCTAAGAGTTCACCATTCCGATCCTGCAAAAGATGTGCACTTAGAATGGTATTTTCTCTACTGTACATCAAAATTGGATAATCAATTATATTTTTAAAATATCTATATAGGATGGTATTTTCTCTACTGAAATAATATCTTATTTCCTAATCTCATGCTTTAATATTTAAACTTTAAGGACAAGATTTGTTAATTAAATCATTAGTGTAAACTACTCCCGAGATATTCTCTTTTTTTATATTTAAAATGTAATTTTAGTAACAATATATTCCATAAATAATCCTAACTTATAGGTAGATACATTTTTAAAATTAATTTGAGAACATTCTATTACATAGCTTATTGTGAAAGCTAAATATTTTAGTAAAGTCTAGCATTTTACTTATCTTTTGTGTTTTCTCGATTCAAATAACATCTTTTTGAGATCATTTCTCTGTTTAATTCATTAAATACTCACTAAATATTTTAGATGTCATAGAAACGAAATTAATTGACAAGATATTTTCTCTCCTAAAATCATGCATTTAAAACTTAATATTTATGGTGACACTTGTCAACCAAAATTCTGGTGCAATCTATTTACGAGATGTTCTCATTTAGCTTTATTAACAAGATATTCCAAAAATAATATTACCTTATAAGTATAAGATTTATTGAGAATTTATTAAAGAATATTCTACTTCTTAGCTTATCATGTTTTTATCAAAAGAAAACGTCAGTAGATCAAATTAATTTTTACATGTTCTTTCAGGCTTGAGTTTATCAGAAGATTTTATTAAGAGTTTATCTTTTGCGGAGATTGAATCAATCATGCGTTTGAACGGAAGCTCATTTACATTGTTTAAGTTTTGAAACGTGTTATCAATAGTATACTCTTCTATTGGTTAAAATGTGGCTTTTGTTAGACTTTCTATTAATTAATTTTTTTTGTTTTACTTTTGTGGAATTCGCGATATTGTAATGTTGTAAATCAATAATAAAGACATTTTTCTCACTATTAATAGGTGAGAGAGAGAGGGAGGGAGAGAGAGGGAGGGAGAGGGAGGGACGGAGAGAGAGAGGGAGGGAGAGGGAGGGAGGGAGGAGGAGAGGGGAGAGGGGAGAGAGAGTGGGAGAGAGGGAGAGAGAGGAGAGAGGGAGAGAGAGGGAGAGAGAGAGAGATTAGTGTTTACGGTATATCCAAAAGTTTTGAGTTTATTGTTTATGATTTATCCGGTAAAGCCAAAGGGTTAGAGTATACTCAAGGGTTTAAGGTTTACCAAGAGTTTAGAGTTTAAAAATTAATGAATGTAATTTGTATATTTTACAATAAAAAATAAAAACTAACAGCAAAGTAGATTGCATTATATCTTGAATTAAATAATGTTAAGAAGATTTATAGTTTTCAACCACAAATAATGAATCATGACTATGTGATTATTATACATATAATATATATTATGCATATACATGTCATTGTATGTAAAAATTAACTAACCATATAAAATTAAACTAATCATAATATTAATATCCGCATATGCGATAAAATATCCGCATATGCGATACAATATCCGCAGTCACTCCATAGAGAGCTGGATATTTAATCGCCGAGTTAATAGTTTTGATAAGCTAACAGAGTCTGATTCAAAAATCACCGACTTCAATTCGTATCTTCTCTCTGCTCAACCCATTTCTAACATTATTTATTCCATATTTATTACATATTTTGAACTTTTTATTCCATATTTTGAATTTTTTATGTCCTTAATTACATTCTGAAATGGTAAAAGAGGGTTTCAATGGGAATATAGTGATAATATAAAATATGTTACCTCTGAAACTATACACTATTTATTCCAGATTTTGAAAATAAAATATCTTCTTAAACATACAAATTATTTTGGAACGTTGCAATTATACGTACACACAATAAATACCTCTTGATACTGAAGTTACTTTGTTCCATCTCGTCCATGTAAAATATTGAGTACCAACATTTTTTTGTACCTGATGCTTTCTCCCAAGGGCGGTGGTATTATGATATAAAATTCGTTACTTATAAAACTATGTACTACTTAGTTAATAATTTGAATATGTTTATGTCCGCACAGGGTGCGGGCCGGCCACCTAGTATCTTTTATAAGAAGAAACAAAATATTGTCAAGTTATATTATGTTTTTAAAAGAAAAAAGTAAAAAGAAATAAATAAAAAAGTAGTAATTACAAAAAAAATATTTTTTAACCAGCAAAACATTAAACCCTAAAAACCTAATCCTTAAATCCTAAATCCTAAACCCTAAATCCTTGGGTAAACCTTAAACTCTTGAATAAATTTTAAACTCTAAATCATAAACACTAAACACTAAAACACTCAAGGTTTAGGATTTAGGGTTTAGGGTTTTAGTGTTTAGTATTTTTGATTTAGAGTTTATGATTAATCCAAAGGTTTAGAGTTTACCCAAAAGTTAAAGGTTTAGGATTTAGGGTTTAGGGATTAGGATTTGGAGTTTAGTGTTTTACTGACGACGTTAAAAATAATTTTTTTAATTCTTTTTTTGTAACTACTACTTTTTTTGTTTTTTAAGAACATAATATAACTTGATAATATTTTATTTTCTTTTTTAAAAATATCACATTTGAAATAATAAAATTCTATTGGTTGGTGAACCAAGATTCACCACCCTAGGAGATAAACTCAAGAATAACTCATACGTAGACAGGTCTGAAACATTCACTGTCTAAGTATCCACTAAAATCACGTGTATTTAATTTTAGGTTCAAGTACATACTGGGTTTGGTTCATGAGCACACTATGGTCAAAGAATAGAATGGATAAAGCCCAAAAGATAAAAAGAATCGATCGTGTCATTTTAATATAATGTTGTAACACATTTGGTCATGCCAATTGCCAAATAGATAAACAACAGTAGATCAAAACCCGTGTTTTACGTGGAATAAGATTGATTTTAAATTATGAATGTTACACAATAACACATAAAATTTAATTTGTTACACAATATCACATTATAATTTGAAATATTGTCATTTTAAAGCATATGATGTAATAAAAAAGTATGAATTATTACAGTGGAGTACCATATTTCTTTACCCCATTTTAAAGCTGGACATAATAGACTTAAACTTCTTGACTATTAACTAATGTAACAAGTCTATCTGAATTGAAACATAGTCAGCCTAATTTTACTGGTGAAGCAGGCCAACTGAGTAAGCTTGCCCTGCTGAATTATCAACTAGGACACCGGAATGGAAGGACTTAGTTCAACTTGCTTTTACAAAAGATTAGACAACATAATCACCCCGAACTACAAACGGTCACATCCCCTCTTCCTAGAGTGCATTCAATTTTTGTTCTTAGGGGAAGTTGAACCCATCTGCAAGACAGGCGATTTGAAGAATCAATATATGTTAATTTTTAAGAATTGTAATGTGACTATTCATGTTAGTATAACAAAATAATAATTGTAATAATAACAATCTCAATATATAATAATCAGAATAACAATCTGAAGGAAAAATATGTCACTTAACAATTAAACAAGCATCTTCATTAGAGGCGTTATTTGTATTAGAAACAAAATGTAAAGAGAAAATAAAATCTCAGTTACATATATAAGACCACATCCAAATAACATATGTGCCTAGAAACTAGTAATTCATAAAATACATAATAAGATGTTTATTATGAAGATCCGTTTTATATATTTTGTATATAATCTTCGGTGATCGATATTCCATTTAATTTTTGAAGTGCTGACCAAGCCAGATGTTTCAACAAACTTATTTGAGACCTTTGTCTCTCTTTTTCCCGTTGTTGGACTTATAGTGGATTTTCGGCACTAATTGCTCTAAATATTAAGGTTACTACTAGTTAATCATTATAGAGTAACCAAGTGGAATACTACTTTTTCATATTTACTTTAGTTACTATTGAAATTCAAACTCATTTTTACTTTAGACTTGATTAGAGTAATTTCATTTACTTCACCTTCTTTTTCTCTCTCATTTTCCACTACTTATTTTCAGCTCTTTTTCACCACTTTGTTTTACTCCATTTTACTATTTAAGTTACCAATCACAGTCTAAATTTAACAAGAATAAAAAAGGGAGTTAGTTTGATGCGAGTTGTTTGCATCTCCTGAAACCTAATTTTTTAAACCTTTGATGCCACTATTAGAAATTTTAGCGTTTTAATGTTGGTCGTTGGCAACTTAATTAGTGACCTTCGTATTGAGTGGGGTTGTCACCGTAACAACCATCGTCATACGCATTGTGAGCATAATGGGCATCATGAACTTTGATTACGCCATCACATTTAGGACATGAAATATATACATTTATAAAGTTCGTCTTTCTTTTAATTGTGTGTGCGCGCGTAATTTCTAACTTTAATCTACAGGTGATATTTGATCCAAGAAAAATAATCTATAGATGATATATAGATAATATGTACTCGTAAATATAAGTCTTATAGGAAAGAGTAAGGATATGAATACAGATGATAATTATGCCGTCCCATATTAACCGGCATGATCAGGTGTGTAAGTACAATGGTGTGTAAAAAAAACTAAAGCTTCATCTACACACCCATGTGCGTATTTTTTTATATTTTTAAATAAATATTTATACTGTATAAATAGTAGTTTATATTTTAAAATTTCAGTATAAAATAATTATTTAATATGGCATTTTTAAACAATTTTTTATATTTTATATTGAGTAATTTTATTTTGTTTTTCAAAATGTTAGAATATTAATAACGCGTAAACACAACTATATTTTTATTTTTTATATGGATCAAAATTTTAATGAATAATAAAATTGTTATATATATTATTTAAATTTGGTGTTGTAATGTTTTATATTTTTCAACATTCATCATATTTGATTTACATTGGACTATTATTTATATAAAAATATACATAAAATTCTGTATTTTTGTATGTGCGGGTTTGCTTGTAAATTAAATATTTCTTTGTTTAATTATGTTATGTTTCAAAAGTATCTGAATGTGGAAATAAATATATTGGAGTTATGTATATCACTATATTATTAGAATAAAACGTAACAGTAACAAATAACCTTTTAAAAAAAGAAATTCATTAATACTTCCGTAATAATAGGCATCTAATTGCTATATTTTGAAAAATATTTTTGTATAGAAGCAATGGTAAACTGATTTTCATAAATTAATATCACCAATTTTTTTAAGGAGAGTAAAAGAGATTTAGGAAATGATTTAATAAAATAGTAAAAGACATTGATTGCTTCAAGTTAGGATTTTTTAATACTTTTAGGCATAGGCATCCGGGGTTCCAATCGGGTTTCGGTTTTATCCATTCGGGTTTATTAAAATCAGTTTCATTCGGGTTATATAAAACTTCGGTTCGGGACCGGTTCGGTTCTATCGGATCCGGGTCGGGGTTAGTAAATCTTCAAAGAACCGGTATAACCCATTGTACTTCGGGTTCGGGTCCCATTCGGTTTTAAAATACCTGATTTGTACCTATTTTGTAACTAAAACATAAATAACATCGATTCTTCAGATTTAAAATACATGATTTATACATATTTTAATAACCAAAACATAAGTAAAATCAATTCAAAAATAAGAAAATACATCAAACGTGATCATTCAAAATCAAGCGAAAGATAAGCATAGTTAGTGATAGAAAGAAAACCAGATAAATGAAATCTTAAAACAAAAACTAAGTTTTCATGAAATGAAAAACATTGTTCAATGAAAACAAAATCAAAATCTAAAAACTTCAGGCTTCAACCGCTACATTGCACCATCAACCTTCATAAAACAAATAATTATTTTAGAAGTTCAATAATATCTTAAAGTATTTTGGATACATATTAAGAATTAAGATCATATTTGGTAGCAGTTCTTTTTGTGATTTTAAATGTTTCGGGTTCTATCGGATATTCATTTTGGTTCGGGTTCAGTTCGGATAATACTCATAATCCAAAATACCAAAAAACAAGATCCATTCGGTATTTATTTTGGGTACGGATCGGTTCGGATTCATTTTTATCGGATCAGGTTCGGTTCGGATTTTTGAATTCGGTTTATTTGCCCAGTCCTAAATACTTCAATGGCATTGCAATGTAAATAATTTGTAAGTTTTAGAGGTATTTTTTATTTGTACTTTTGTTTTAATAGATTAGAAGTCAATTATGTTTAAACAAAAAAAAAAAAGAGATATTCATTAAAAAAAGTTTTAACTAGAATATTCATTAACAAGAATTTAAGAGAGAGAGATTTAGGGCCTGATTGTGTAACTGCAACGGTTACGGTTGTGGTTGCAGAAGTTTGCGCATGCGGATGGTTGCGATTTTAAGCGGTTTTAAGAGATTTGTATGATTGGTACTGCGATAGAAATTAGTGCGTTTGCGAGATACTTATGATAGGTTAACCACCAAATACAACAATAGTTAAATAATAAATTAGCAAGATTTACATTTTATATAGTTATAAAAATATTAAACATCATAATGTTATAATAAATATAAAATTCATATTTATAAAATTATATTTTTATTTTTTGAAAAAAATATAGAAAATATTCTTATTTTAAAAATATAATATAAATTAAATATAATAGATATATTTTAGTATTTCTATTATTTCAATTTAATTTTTTTTGTTTTTATTTTTATTTTTGTATTATATTGTTTAAAAAAAAAAGAAAGAAAAAATTATCCTCCCACAAAGGATAGTTGTAACCAACTTTTGAATTTAAAAAGTTGAAAGCGGTTTAAAGCGGTTTAAAGTGGTTTAAAACGATTTAGAACGGTTTGAGTGATCGTTGGAAAACGTCAACAACCGCTATCAACCGCAAAAATTGCGTTTGTGGATGATAGCAGGGAAACCAGTCATGCTCTTATCGTAGATTATTTAATTGAGAGAAAAGAAGATTAGGCGATGGTTAGCTTTAACTAACTAAATACACTGACCAAATTTCGAAAGAGGACTAGCAGCTTCCCACTTGACCCTTCCTCCTTCTGAAGGAACAAAAAAATATCTTAAGTAAATTTCAATATAATTAGGACCAAGTAGAATGTAAGTGGAAATCTAGAGGAAATCCACTTTGTAAACAGAGTAAAGGGTTTTGGAATTTCGGAATTCTATAATCAATGACATCAGGTACATATAAATATATTAATTAATTAATTATTATATATTGTTCGAGTTTTCTGTTTTATCCGAAAAATAAATTAGAATATGAATGCTTTTAGATAGGAATGAATGAGGATACGAATACGTAGGCTATGAATGTTAACGGCGGGACAAGTGTACCGCATGGCGGGAGGGAAAATGGGTCACCATTCAGCTAATTGTATTGCCACTGTTTTTCATAAATAAAATAATAAATAAATTGTAAAAGAAGAAGTGCGGGTTAAGAATATCTTGGAACGCACCTTGTAACGCACATGCATGATTTTAGGTGTGGTTTATATAAGATGTGTGTTTTCAAAGCAAATATATTTCATGTTATCTAAAGTATTTTATATTATACTACTCGATTTTTGTTATACTACAGCATACACGGCCATCATGAAAATGCATATTTATTTTTATTACCTTTTGGTGTCAAAAGACAAAAACCTATATTCAACCCTTAATATTTATCTATATAATATGCGAAAAAAATATTTTAACTGTGTATTATCTAGTTAACGAAATCAAAATTGTAGCTAGAGGTATATTATCACAGAAAACTTTGTTTTTATTATTTTTAATCTCTAAATAGTCAAAACACATATTAAAATATAATTTTCTTTTCTATCTTTCCTTGTTTATTGTACCTTTCTTTTCCAAAGAAAAATTAGTATAATCTTACAGATATAAATGCTAAATTAATATAGATAAATTTATTTTATTTATTACTTATTAAATATGAAGAACATAGTACAAAATACCTTTCATTGATATTGTATTTATATAATATATAAAAATAAATGTGTATTATTTGGGTGATAAAATTTAATTTTACTAAAAATACTTTTTTCATCAAAAAACTATAAGTTGTATTTTGAAACTATAACAAATATTATAAAACTAAATATAGTTAATATTTAAAAATATATTCACTATAGTATAGATTTTAAGTACTTATTTCAGATGCGTGTTAAGATTTGATGGTAGTAAATATAGGTTTGGACACATTTATCCGGAATCAAAAAATCAAACTGGAAATAAAGTTTTGTTCGGGTTTGAATCTTGTCAATTATACTAGTAGACTTATATCTCTAGAACTGAAAAATTAGAACTGAACCGAGAACCGAATGGATATCCAAATTTTTATAGTTTATATATTTATAAATTTAACATATTTAGTTTTAAAATAATTAAATAATATAAAAGTATTGTTTATATGTCAAAATACCCAAAAATATAATTCATCTTTCAGCTATATAAATATTTTTAAAATAATATATATATATTTTTAAGATTATATTAGTATCACTAATATTTTAGTTTATAAATTATAAAATACATTATATCTATCCCGCAGTTGCACTATTCATTGTCACCATTCATATTTTATTATGAACCGCACCGCTTAGACGAACCGCAGTTGTTCCGCAGTATGCGTTTCTCTTGTATAAACCGCAGTAAAACCGCACCGCACTAACTAATCTGCTTATCCCGCACCGCCCAACCCGCTGTTACCATTCAGAGCCGTAGATAAAATTAAATGTTAAAAATGTCGGTGAAACGATCAGACACCATCCAACTTTGATGTTCTTACTCTTCTATTGTAATCCACTAATCCCTATTATTAATTAATTAATTAATAACAATGTTAGGATGGCTTTCTCCTAGACGTGATTTCAGCCGCATGATAAAAAGTTAAGCTTGGTTATATAGTGTAGACGTAGTATTAATATGTAGCATTAAAAAGTAATACTAATAAATTAGAGGAGTAAACGTAGAAGATAATGGTGAGATCTACATAAATTAACTTTAATGGACAAAGAGAGATTTGGTTGGAGATTTGTGGGCGGCTAAGCTCATGTGCTAACATGCACGCGTTTACTGAGTAATCGGCTCTATTTGCGGTTAATTTTCGCCGCTTATTAACTCAAAATGTTGATTTTAAATTATGCTACTGACAGAGTATAATTATTCTAGTTTATCCGTTAAAGATAATAGTTCAAATTTTTTTAACACCTCGTTGTGATATATCTCGTGTTGTTGTGATATATAGAAATGTTTAACAAAATTGATTTGGTTACATACATCTGTTTAAAACTCTAGAGTTAAATGTATTTGGATTAAAGTAGTAAAAGAATGAATGATCTATCAGAAAGTGATTACTGTGCAAATGAGGCCAAAATTAATGCATCCCCCGTGAACATGACTTTCAAGCTTCAGAAAAAATTAACGCACCCCCCGTGAGACGGGATGGGGCCCACGAGCCGAGAAAGAGGCGTGGGTGGCCCATTAGCCTTGGACGGTCGGAGCCTTCCGTCAGACGGGATGGATCCACGGGCCGAGAAAGGACGTGGGTGGCCCATTAGCCATGGACGATCAGGACTTTATAAATGGTATCAGATCTGGTTAGCCATCTCAGTTTCGATCCGAGAGACATCTTTCGTGGGACGCAACGGTTTTTTGAGAAGGGGTGAATTGTAACATCATGAAGTGTGATATATGAAAAGGCTTAAGAGAATTGATTTGACTACTTATATCATCAAAATTGACTTACCTTTTTCGTCATACATCTGTTTAAAACTCCAGACTTAAGTGTGCTTGATCTGGAGTAGTGGAAGGATGAGTGACCTATCGAAAAATGATTTGTGGTACCATGTGAGTGAGGCTAAAGCACGGAGAAATGTCATGTCATGTGGTGATTCCGGGCTAAAGCATAAAAAATTAACGCACTGCTCGTCAGACGGTATGAGATCCACAGACCGAGAAATCGGACATGGGTGGCCCATTAGCCGTAAACGGTCGGAGAACGTTATAAATTTCAAACTAGTTAGAGAAGAAGTGGCTAATGTACCTAAAAGACTATAAGCCAAAGAGTCACATAAACGAGTGGCATCATCTTTGGGTTGCTAGTTGCTATAGAGTTTAGTTTAGTATATGGTGAAGAGATAACAGCTGTACACTAAATGCTTAACAGCAAAGAGATTTTAAAAAAACATGTAATTTGCATAGAGCGTACAAATACTCCTTTATTAAAAGTGTGTCTGAAACTTAGTGTGAAAACATGTTAAAAACTGTATGAAATAACAGCGGTACGGATTGAATCTCAATTTGCTTTTTACGCCATTGACCATCTTTCTGGGGCATTTATAGTTTTGTGACTCCCTTTCTGCTGGATTTCTTGAAGTTTGGTTTTATAGTTTTAATGAGAACATGTGTAGCTGACAAAAAAAAATGAGAACATGTGTAAACGGCGGATACCTTACGTGAAGAATTATTATTTTCTCTTGTTCGGCACAGTTAACGTAAGATAACGTTTTAAACGAAATGGAAGTACATTAACTTAGGAGAAAAATGTATATTTGCATTTGCATATGTACACACGTGCGACAGCCGACAGATGATGTAATTTAGTCAAATGGTTACATACTTACGAATGTATACTCGTAGTAAAATTATTACACACGCGTACGTGTTATCAAATTTTGAATACATGCAAATATAATATGTTAAAATGTTTTCTGTGTACTACAGAAAAAGTTGTTTGATATTATCAAAGACGAAACATAATCCACTTTTCTGAACCCAAGCATTAGGATTTTGGTGTTTTCCTCATGTTTGCATGGGAACTCTCGAGAAATCGAATTCATAACATGTTTCATTTATTTGCACCAAAAAAAAACATGTTTCATTTATTTAGGTTAGGCGAAGACCGATCCTTTTTCAGCGGATCTGTCCTTCGTAGTAGATAGAGCCAGGTCTATAGTTTCTATCTTTCCAGTTATTCTTGAAGTTTGATCATATTTCATGGTAGTAAAGAATTGTAGTGTTAAGTCATTTGACAAAATATTTGTAGGTAGGAGGATCTTTCTTCTTTACGTACGATCATTAGTCTCCAATCACATTTTTGCTGCAATTTCTATAGAACATTTGTATGAGTTTTTTTTTTGCTAATTCTTTGACATTTGTATGAGTTGTTGATGTAAAAAGATATTTACCTGCTATCAATATGAAATCTTAACAAAGATTAAAAAAAAAATGAAAATTTGATGGTAGAAGACTGACCCGAGGTCTCTAGTAGAAACCCTTTAAAACATACATAAAAATTCAAGATAAATAGACCACGGTTGGAGGACGTGGTAGAAAAAGGCGTGAAGATATTGCCTTCTTCTCTTTCTCTACATTTAGCTCCTGCTTATCTCTATATCTATTGTTTCTCACAAACTATGACTTAATTGTCATAACTGTATGGTTACTTGATTTAAAATTGAAATGGTTTTTATCAAAAAGGTTTTTATATATTACTGTCTTATAAATATTTGTGTCCCAAAAAAAAAATTCTTATAAATATTTAAATGTTTCTTCTAAAATTTTCCTAAAATTGTATTATGTTATATCACTCAAACCAAAATATCATCAGTTATAATAATTATTTTTAGTGCACCATCATTCTCTACAGCAGCTATTTCTTACCTTGTCGTTTTTCTACCACTAACTCTTTACACAAGTAAAGATTAGATCATCTAGCTCACCTTTGAATCCAAAGGGCCATGCAACCATAAACCAAGTTATTATCAGAACTCCAACTTTTAAAACTCTAAATCCTCATTAGATACGAGAACAAAATTCATTTTACTTTTTGTTGAAAACGTGATTTAAGACCGATTTGTGTCAAATAGTATTATATCTTGTTCCTATAATATTTCCGAGCCGTAAAGACCGGTAAAGGCAAAGAACACATTAACAGGTACAAAGTATGATTAATAATATATGGCCACTATCTATTCAAACGAAATTAATCGATTAAAGATAAAATTTGATTTCTCATTACATAATAATCCATTAATTTTCACGCACGTGGAACCCATTTGGTGTACTTCCACGTCCTCTAAGAGAGCACTGACCCACTCATCAAATTGATACATCTTTATAAGCCCCTTCATCGTCACACAGGCATACACTTCCCTCTCAATTATTCCATATTCTCCTAATTTCTAATTGTTACACCTCAACACATTAGATTCTTACCAAACAAAAACGATTAGCTCCCAAGCCTAAGCTTTTATTTCCTTATAATTTTTCTCGGGTTTCTCTCTATAAAGAATGCAAATGACTGAGAGAGGCCGAGCCATGTGGCGCACGTGCCTAGCCTCGGCATTCCGCACAGCTCTAGCTTGCACAATCGTTGGTGCGGCTACACTCTACGGACCCGAGTGGATCCTCCGTTTTGTGGCATTCCCAGCGTTTTCTTACGTCACGGTCATTCTCATCATTACGGACGCCACGCTCGGCGACACACTACGTGGCTGCTGGCTAGCCCTTTACGCCACATGTCAGAGCGTTGCACCGGCTATCATTACACTAAGGCTTATAGGACCAGCTCGGCTCACGGCCGGAACTACTGCTTTAGCCGCGGCTTTAGCAGCGTTCGTGGTGGTGCTACCAAATAATTTGACACATTTGGTGGCTAAGCGGATCGCTCTTGGCCAGATTGTTCTTATTTATGTTATTGGTTATATAAATGGAGCTGAGACTGAGCCAGTCATGCACCCACTTAGAGTCGCAGCTAGCACCGCGCTTGGTGTTATAGCATGCGTTCTTGCACTTCTTGTTCCATTTCCTCGCTTGGCTACTTGCGAGGTACCACCTCCTCTCTCCCTCAATACATACATATATAACACACTTTGAACTGTTCTTATTTACGTTTAAATGCACAGATTTATCTTTATACGTAGTAGTAAAACTATGGTCTCGATTGTTTCAAACACTAATAATATGTTTAGTATATATAAGATACAAATAAAACGTATGTAAATAAAGAACCGAGATCTAATGTACAATTTAATATCTTGCATGGGAATAACATCTTCTTCTTTTTCTTAAGAAAGTGGAGGATAACATTTTTTTATTTACACAATTTGCTTCAAACTAACTATATTTCGATCATTCACGACTGTGAGAAAATGGTACATAAATTTTCCCATATTATAAGTAGCGGATTGCTTCAAAGGAAAGAAAAAAAATTGTTAAGAGTTTAAGTATCTTGTAAATCTGTATACGTGTTCGAAATAAACTGATAAAACAAAAGAAGAAAGTAATCAATAAGCAATTAAGCATAATAATAGATAAATAAGTGGACTTTGGTTATACAGTCACAAAACATGTTGACGTTGGTTTTTAAAGTGTGTTCGTAACTTTATTCCGTACCACATTAGTTTATATCTTTCTTATGTCAGAAACCACCGCCTAAAACTTTGTCCTAATTCTTCCCGATATTGCGCACAAGCTGTGTCGCATCACAAACAAATATGGCTCCCTTTTACAATATTAATTAACTAATATAATAGACCATGAAATCATAATAAAACATTTTCTCATCATTAATAGTAAAATGCTGTGTATAGTACTGAATCAACCCTCTCGTGTATGGTATAGGATTCTCTCTGATATTACCAAAATCAATTTACTTTAAATATACATATGGGCAGGTGAAACAAAGCTTCAAAGAGATTGGTCAAAATGTAACGACGCGAGTGAAGTTGTACATGAAAGCTTTTTGCGCCGAGGATGCAACCTCCGCAATGGCTTCTGTCTCACAAGCTCGAGAATTGTCTCGTATGTCCTCCAAGCTTTATCAAACCATCAAACGCTACCAAGTAATTAACCAATTATCATATTTCCGTTTTTCTCATAATTAATTTTAGTATAAATGTAGATGGATAATATCTAATATTCTAATGTTTATATATATATAGCCAAGCATGAGATGGGAGAGGCTTCCATTTAAGATATGGAGATGGCAAAACGTGAATGATAACAAAGGAGAGAAACTGCAAAGCATGGAGATCGCTCTGAGAGGAATGGAAATGGTATTAGCAAGCAAAACTCCTATACCTTCAAGTTTACTTGCGGGAGAAGTCAAAGATGGTATCAAGAACATGCAAGAACGTGTGATTCTCGCAATCAAACGAGTAAACAACATCCCCCAACCGTCAGTAACTCCAGAAACGGATCTAGAGAAACCAAACGAGTGCCTCCAAAAACTTCAAGAAATCCCGGAAACATCTCAAGATTTGCCCTTTTACTTCTTCTTGTTCTGCCTTAGGCTCCTCGAAACCATCTCAACGGCTAAACCGGAGGAGAACAAAGCAAAACCGGAGGAGAAGAACAAGGGCTCAGTCAAATCCAAGAGTAGGTCTTGGATTAGTGACTGGGACAGCAAGAAGGTTATGCCGGCGATAAAGTTATCGCTTTCGTTAGGTTTAGCGATTTTTCTAGGGTCGTTATATAGTAAGCCAAACGGGTATTGGGCTGGTTTACCAGTAGCGATCAGCTTCGCGGCAGCAAGAGAGGCGACGTTTAAAGTGGCGAACGTGAAGGCACAAGGGACAGTGATAGGGACCGTGTACGGAGTGATGGGTTGTTTTGTGTTTCAGAGGTTTTTGACGGTTAGGTTTCTTTCTTTGCTTCCGTGGTTTATCTTCTCCGCCTTCTTGAGCAAGAGCCGTATGTACGGACAAGCCGGAGGAATCTCTGCGGCGATAGGAGCCGTTTTGATTCTTGGGAGGAAAAATTTTGGAGAGCCAAGCGACTTTGCGATCGACAGAATCATCGAGACTTTTATCGGGTTGTCTTGTTCGATCATGGTGGAGCTTGTCTTGCAGCCCACGCGAGCCGCTAATGTGGCGAAACTCGAGCTCTCTAGAAGCTTTCATGCTTTGTACGAGTGTGCGAGCTTGTTTGGAGCTAAACCGAGTAAAGCGGAGATCGTGGAGAGTCAAAAGAAGCTGAGAAGTCATCTGAATTCGCTCAAGAAGTCTACGGAAGAAGCACAAGCTGAGCCGAGTTTCTGGTTTTCGCCTTTTAACGCTTCTCAATACGAAAAGCTGTTCAAATCATTGTGTAGAATGGCTGATCTATTGCAGTTCAGCAGTCACGCGATAGGGTTTCTTGGAGAACAAGGAAAAGGAAAATCACCACAGTGCAAGGAGATTCTTATAAGAGACGTAGACAAAGATCTCAAGAGTCTAACTCAAAGCATAGGTCTTTTGGCCAAATCTTTTGAGGAAATTACTCTTCTCAAATCACTGGACGCCCTCGAAAAGGCGCTTGTAAAGAACGACAATAGCTCATGGGACATTGAGTTGGGGAAGACACCAAACCCTAGTTTCTCAAGCCCCGAGAGCGAGCCAGAAAAGATTCTAAATACGTATCTCCAGCATTGCAGAGGAGTTGCGGATGGTATGTTCCGTGCGGAAGAAGAAAGAGAAGAGGTTGAAGTGGACAAGAGTGAGGTTGTGTTGAGTTTGAGTGCATTAGGGTTTTGTGTGGAGAAAATGGGGCAAGAGGCAATAGAAATTGAGGAGATGGTTAAAGAGGTTGTGCAGTCGGAGAATCCTTCGAGCCACGTTAACTTGCATGAGATCTCTTGCAAAATACGTTCTTTGTACAAATAAACGTAATTCCCATTGATATCACAAATGGAGTCTGCAAGAAGAAAACCTTCCAAATTTAATTTAAAAAAAAAAAAAAAAAACGTTGCCTTTTTTTTTCCTCTTCTTGTTAAGGTTGTGTGGTTATATACCAATAAGACCATCTCCAATGTATTTTGCTATTTTCACCTCTAAAATAGGGAACTCTATAATAGAGGTGAGATATGCTCCAATGTATTCCCCTAAAATAGCAATCTCTAAAATATAGAGTAAAAAATAGAGGAATGCTATTTCTTCCTCTATAAATAGAGGAAAAAATAGAGATCTCTATTATAGAGGAAGAAATAGAGGTGGGTTGGAGCAATTTCACCTCTAAATGCTATTATAGAGGTGAAAATAGCAATGGGTTGGAGATGCTCTAACAATGCCAATTATGCGAAGGCTAAACAAACAAAAAGTTTATTTTTCTATTTTATATGTTGGGCCAATTTCAATATTCGTGGGCATGTAAAGCCTTTCTCTTCTTATATAAAAAAATTTCAAAGTGACTAAGCATAGCATTTTACCCGCACCGAAACAAAACCAAAATGTAAAAAACTTGAACTACTTTTGTTATGAGCATTCTAACTAATCCCGATCAGTTATACCTGATATCCGAAACATAACCCAAATTAAGATACCCGATATGTGTGGAAATCTTGTTGGTATGTTCCTTTTTCTTTCTACAGGAGCACTTACCCTTCTCATTCTTTTTCCTTCAAGATTTAGTAATACTTAAACCTGATATTTGTTTTTTTTAATTAACAACAGTGTCAAGTCAACCACCGATTAATCTGTGGACTCCAATGATGCCAACATTTGTAAATATCCTAGTGGGTCCACCATATTTGTTAAAACTAAACTAGATTAAAGTAGGGTTGGGCAAATAAACCGAACCCGATAACCCGAACCGAATCCGATCCGATAAAAATGAATCCGAACCGATCCGAACCCGACGTAAATATCGAATGGATCTTGTTTTGTGGTATTTCGGGTTATGGATATTATCCGAACCGAACCCGAATCTAAATGGATATCCGATAGAACCCGAAACATTCAAAACCTCGAAAAGATCTTGTACCAAACATGATCTCAATTCCTAATATGTATCCAAAATACACTAAGAAATATTGGACATCTAAAATACTTATCTATTACATGAAGGTTGGTGGTTCTATTACATAAATGTTGGTGGTTTTGTTACATTAAGGTTGATGGTTGAAGATGGCCGTTAAATTTTAAAGTATTTAGATTTAGATTTTGTTTTCGTTAAACAATGTTTCTCATTTCATGAGAACTTGGTTTTCATTTTATGCTTTTATTTATTTGGTTTTCTTTTTATCAGTAAATATTTTTACTTTTCGTTTGATTTTGAATGATCATCGTTGATGTTTCTTATTTTTGAATCGATTTTACTTAAGTTTTCGTTACAAAATATGTACAAATCAGGTATTTTAAAACTGAAGAACCGTTTTTACTCATGTTTTGGTTATAAAATAGGTAAAAATCAAGTACTTTTAAACCGAAAAACCGATTGGGACCCGAACCCGAAAGTATATTGGGTTGTGCTAGTTCTTTGAAGATTTACTAACCCCGACCCGAACCCGATAGAATCCGAACCGGTCCCGAATCAAACTTTCATATAATCTGAATGGGGCTGATTTTGATAAAACCCGAAAAACCGAAATCCGATTGGATAAAACCGAAACCCGATTGGGACCCCGAATGCCCATGCCTAGATTAAAGTTTGACAAATATTGTGTTCCGTAATTTAGTAAAATTTGCGGATGCGGTTTTAAGCGGTTCTAAGAGATTCATACAACTGGTACTGCAATTAGCAATTGGTGCGTTTACGAAATACTTTTGACTGATTAACTATAACAACAGTGGTTAAATAACAAATTAACAATAATTATATTTTATATAATTATAAAAATATTAAACATCATAATATGATAATAAATATAAAAATTATATTTTTAAAATATTTTTTTTAAATTATAGAAAATATTTTTATTTTAATTTTTATAATATAAATTAAAATATAATAGATATATTTTGGTATTTCTATAATTTCAATTTAAAAATTTTATTTTTATTTTTGTATTCGGCTCTCTTATAGTTTCGGGTCATGGCAAAATGTAACGAGCTCGTATAGTCATTTTCGGAATGTCTCCTATATATAATGAAGCTATAATCTGAAGAAGAAAAAAAAACTATAATCTGCTAACATCCTGCTTGTTTCGACTAATTAAATTAACCCCTAAAATGCTGTATGGTATCGACTAAAAGCAGAACAAAAGACTTATTCTAGATACTGTAAATTGCGAATAATTTTTAGAAAAAGGTGCCATAGGTAAATTCGTTTAGCGCAACAACAATGGTTCGATTCCTATGGCGCATATCTCATGTAAACCTCCGTCAATATATCTATAACTATAAATGAGAGTTTTCTCTCACCTCCTTGTGCCACATCATCAATGTGCTTGGGACATTTTGCGACACCTGTCGTCAAATTGTTCGATCATCTCGCGTTTGCTGGTGAGTTTTGTTGTATGGACCTCAGTTAGTTACATGTTGGGCCTTCAATGAAAACCGTGACCCAGTTACTTAATTTTGTTCTGGCTCACTCACCAAGTATTGATGCCAACAGAGGTTCTTCGTCGTTGTGGTGTCAAGCGTAACCGTCAGATCGTCTCCCTCCCAATTCAGTCAACATAGTAATTGATAGTGATAATGGGGTAATCAATAGAACCCACTGTCTCCTCATCAGTTAAGATCGCGTTAAGGTGCTCGTGAGGAATCACTGATCTTCTTTGAATCATACTCTCGCCAAAACCCTAGCACCAGATCTTCCACGAATGTCGATTACTCAGGTCTACTTTTCCAATTGAAAGGTTGTTCGTTGCAAGCAGTTAGATACGACACGTTTTCTTTTTAAATGCAGATGCTTTTGTTTTAAAAGTTACAGTAGAATAAAGGAGTTGTGCTTTTGTTATTACGAACCCAACTTGAACTGTCTATTGTTTTTTTGGTTCAGTTGTTATTGTTAATGTAAATACTTATCTTTTAATGTATGCAGGACAGGTTCTAACCAGACCTGGAAAAAGTGGGGAGGGGGAAGAATCAAGCGACTCAAAGGCCTACAAAGATTCCAGAGAATGGTCGTCTTTGTGTTTTACTTTGTTCTGATCCTGGCCAGAAGAACGAAGGATGGTCTGATAGCGATTGAGGAATTTTCTGCACGTTTGGAGCCGATGTAGTCATTGAGTTCTTGGATAAGAATGATCTTGATCTCATTTGCCAATGCCATCAGGTAAAAAGGCTTCCCTTAGAGACAAAATTTATAACCAATTATGTGTTTTTTATTCGCTAGGAGCTGTTTGACATTAGTTTATATATCTTTACTTTGGTTTGTTTGCAGGTAGTGGAAGATAAGTACGAGTTCTACGCAAAAGCAGAGATTAGTGGAGATATTACACCATGAAACTTGTCTTACTTGATCAGGTTCACAACTTACTTCATTTTTCTCACTTTACTCTTGACCTTTATACTTCTTTCAGATACAACATTGAATTTTGATTTATGAAAGTCCAAAACCTGCAACAAAAATAAAGTTATGTACCAAGGAAGCTTCCTTTTAAGCTATTAAAAAACTTGAGATAAAATGAATCACCTATTTGTCATTTGATTGACAAAGTATTCACTTTTTTGAAAATTTGTACATTTTGCTACTCGATTTACATGCTATAGGATTAATACTGCATGTCTTTCACTTTTCACAGGCCAGAATCCACTGGTTGCTTCTAGCCTCTCCAAAGAGCAATGTGAAGCCTTACGCACGTCCATCAAAGAAGTAAAGACTCTTGAAAACCTGACAAAACAAAGGAATAATAGAACGATCTGTTAACTTGCATATGCTGTTTATTTGGGATTCAGAATGGGCGTGTGCAGAAAATACTCTTATCGACTTGCTTATGGGTGATAATGAGCCTGCGAAATAAAAACATAAGAAACCCACAAAAAAAATGCCCACATAATAATTTCCTCTATGGAAAAAATATCGTGGTAAAATTTGTAGGATTAGCTACAAAATTCTCAAGCTCTTGATTTCAAAAAAAAGTGGCACATCCCACGGGATGAAAGGAGTCTACATGTGGACATGAATATGGTTGTTGTCATTGCACTTCAATATTCTTTAAACTAGGTGCTGAGACCCCGCGCAAGCGCGGGGCTGGTTACTTTGGATATCGATGGAGTGGTATGATTTACGGAATGTTAGTGTTATTTAAGATTTATGCAAATTAAAGAATAAAATTTATCGGAAATAAGACAACAAAATTGATCCTAACTTTTGACGATTAACTCAAGTTAGAGACATTTCCCAAAACGGAAGGAAAATTCAAAAAGTATAATTAAGGTAAAATATAGAGAATGTGAAAAAGGCCTAAACATGAAACAGAGAGCGTGGAACAACGGAAAGGGAAAGAGAAGAAAATGAAGAAGCTTACGTCAGGTATATGAAATTAAAAAGACAGATATTGTGACAGCGCAGCACCAACTTATTTGGGAGTCCATATCAAGTTATCAACTCTGTATATCCGTTGTTTGAATAAATACTCAAAGTTTCAAACTACTTGCATTACAAAATTATTTTATTTTTTCAAAATACACATTGTTTGCTAGTACTTGTTAGGGAGCTCAAGGACCTTAGTAGCATATATTAAAGCTACACTAATCTTCATCGCTAAGATCACACATTGTCTACATCTTCAACGTTAGGATATTCCAAGCAACACTTTTCCTCGTCTTCCTCGTCTTCCTCGTCACGGGTTCCATCTTCATATTGTAAACTCCAAGTAACCATCTTCCAAAACGCAGCACTTCACTTCTCTTCTCTCTTCAGGCTTAGCGGTGGTCTGTGACAAAATCCAGCCGTTGGATTGAAACAGAGCTCTTATATTGGCTTTATGGTTCATAAGAGTTTCAAGAATGGTGAAACTGGAAGCATCGTGGCGAGTGGCTCCCCTTCTAAGGAGATCTGCCCCCTGTGTGAAATAGTTTAACAAAACATAAAGAATTAAAATAGTTTAACAAAACATAAACGAAGGTTGACGTTTTTACATTATGAAAAAGTAATTGTGGGTTTAAAATGTTTGGGCTCAAATTATGTTGGGTTCTATATCTAAAACATGATTTGAACTTAAAAACTGAAAATAAAAAAAACGTTAGGTTATCTTTCTTTTTTTTTTCTCCGTTGTCGGGACAGCATCACCTGTGGGATCCCTCGCATGATTAGAGCTTAAGTTTGTGAGATTGGGGAGCGATAACAGTGTGATGTGTTATTGAAGATGAGTTTACTTACATCAGTTAGGCTTCGTCCGCATCATTCCATTGTCGTTGGTCCTCGGGTGCTTCATCGTCGTTGGAATCTGCAAAAGAAAAGGTTTTAATTTATTAAGTAAGATGTCTTTTATTTCTTTTAGATTCGGTTGCTAAAAACATAATTCATTCAGTTTTCATGTTTTGTTTGGAGATTGCAGGGATGAAACCGTGGATCACAGAATCCTGTAAGAAAAACAGAGAAAAATCATTAGTTGTTCATAAAAAAATCCATAGACAAAACTAAAACAAAAACATGAAGACATGTTTCATATATGTACAAAGAATAAGCAAAGCAGAGTTAAAGTTATAAAAAATAAGTTAGAAACAATCATCACCAGTTCATCAAGGAGGAGAATGGTGATGCCCATAAACTCTCCATTCTTGTTAATGTTCCTGGAATCCTAGAATCGGATGAGCCGACCAACAATGGACTGAGTGGACCTTCCAAGGCGGAGAGAGTTGAAGGTGGAGAAGGGAACGACGGCAATGGTGGCTGAAGCGGCTGGAGCAGCTGGATAAGTCATTTTCGCGACGGATGTGAGAAAGTAAAGCGAACGGAAAACTGAGAAAGAAAAGTTTGAGACAAGATGGAGCTTATACCTCGAGGGATTCTATATATATGAGAGCTCTGAAGGCGTTAGAGCAGAAACTAAGCGTTTGGTAGGCGCAAAACGTGCGTAGAGCCTTAAAGATCGACCATAATAACTGATTGCCAGACGGGGAATCGCAAGCGACGAAGGAGATGGTGAAGATGGCGGCTTTCCTAATCTTCTTAGCTTTGTTTGTATCACCACTTTGGGCAGATACAAAGCCTAATAAACAGAAAATCAATAAGCCCAAAGCCCATTTTGTCGAAGTCCATTCGTTACCCATCAATTTAAAAAAAAAAAGATGGGGTCCATAATGTTATATTAGTTTCCGACCTTCATAATATATATTAGTTTCGGCCATCAATGTACAAAGTATCCTTTAGTGTAGTGGTATAATTGTGGATGTTTATATTTCAATAACCTGGATTCGAGCCATATATTTGACATTTTTTCACACTTTTAAAAAGTGGGACCCACAGACCGCTGACGTGTCGCATCAGGGGGAGAGAAACTCTCCTATTATATAATAGATTTCTGGGACTAGGTTTTTAGTAAGTTTATGGTAAGCCAACTTTTAGGATTAATCCTAAGATTTGTAACTTTCACGAAATTCATGTTCACAGCGGATAAAAGTAAACTGTACATAGTAGTCAATTTTTGGACATCAACCAAAGCAAGGATCAGTTTTCATTGAGCAGTACCAGATATTGTTGTAGTTTGTTGGGTCGCTAACCAAACACTATTGTCATCTGGAGAGGTTGCCAGAAGTTCAAGTTATATGATCGCTTTTAAGTAATACAGGCACCAGAAACTCTATAAATTAATTATAAGTAATACATACAGGAGAAATTATGGGTTTGAATGGTAACCAAGGGAACGAAGAGGAACACTGCATTTCTTAATGTTTCTCAAAAATGTTACTATTCGTGAGGAATATTTTTTCCCCTTCATTCCTTCTCATTCCTTTTTTTATAGAGAATTATAATGCAAATTTGTTCCTTGTTTATTTTGATAAGGAACCTTTGTTCCTCATAGTTCCCAAAATTTTATTCTTATTCATTCTTTTCCTAATCATTCCTAATGTTCCTTGATGGTTACCAGTCACTATATAAATTAATAACACGACAAATTAATAAATTTTGTTGATTTCGATTTAGATGAAGATATAAATCAATAAAATAATATTTTTAAAAAACGTTTATGTAAAAATATGAACTCATTAAACTCATAAATTAATAATTATATTTATATAATTATATAAAAATATTATGTTATTTATTTTATATTCACAATGGTGTCTATTCTATTTTTTTTAACACTTAAAAATATTTTTTAATATTTAATAAAGTTATACATAAAATTTATCTAAAATTTATGATATATATCTTATATACACTAAATAACAGAATAAAAATAATAAATAAATATAAATTTATAAAATTTAATTAATATATAAAATGTTAAATTAATTATTTTTTAAAATTTTGACGAAAAAAATATATTTTCAAATACATAATTCTGGAAATGAAACTTTTTATAAATCAATAAGTTTATACATTAATATAATACCATAGTTTCAACATCATTAATTTATAGAGTTTTTTGATATAATATTTGTTTGTATCCAGAGAATTATTTAGAACTTGCATTAAAAAAATTATATCAACATGTGATATACACGTTAAAAATCCAAATAATCTATAAATATAAATATGCTTTAAAGATGTAGATGATTTATGCAACTGAAGGTATAGTTTTGACAGCAAGACAACTTGAAATACCTGAAATGAAGTTTGTTTTGTTACCCTATACGCACAAATGTTCATTACAATATATACATTAAATATTATGTCATAAACTTAATAAACATTCAGCGCGAATAAAACGTAACCACTATCACTATTATCACTAACCACTATTAAAATAGATTAAAAAACAATTTTGAACTCATTAGAACATTAACCATACGAAACCGGCGCGTAGCGCCGGAATACCACTAGTAATTAATAATCTATGCTTTGGTTAAACGTTTCGCAGATCTCGAAACTTAAGATCCATACAAATCCTTAAACCCATATAACTTATTGCGGTCTCCCTTGTTTAAGCTAGACAAGTCTAGAATGGTGAAAAGTCAAAACTCTTTGAGTCTTTGTTTTCTTTTTGATCTATCTTTTTCATTCTTGATATAATTTTTTTTGTTAAAACTTAATTTGTAAGCGACGTTTGGTGAACCAAACTAAAATTTGGGTTTGGTGCAATCCTGTTGATTGGATTATTCCTCTCACTTTTCTGGTAGGGAATTTTCCTTTTTTTTTCCATTTTTTTTAGCGTAGATAACAAATCTTGTGGGACTCATCTCATGTTTCATATGATTTTAAAAAAATGTAAATATGCTTATAAATATCGATTTTATATTGTTCTTGTAGTACATCATCGAGACTAGAAGACTAGTTGTGTACAGTTTTCGTTTCATCAAGCTCCTAACTGCTAATCATCAGGTTTAATGAGTTCTTTAATGCTTGTGATTGATGTAAATATGCATGTGTATGTTCATTTGATAATCTGTGATTATGTTTTTTCTAATTTGCAGAGATGGCAACGAATGGAACGACGACGAAGCCACCACCGATGCCTTCTCCTCTGCGTAATTCTAAGTTTTTGCAGGTTTATTCTCTCAAAATATTCTTTCAAATCTCTAGAATCAATATTGAGTTTAAAAATGCAGTAAAGTTTTTAGTATAATATGTAATATTTTAGTATAATGTGTAATTAAGTCAAAAGTCATAAGTTGATACTCGATTTGTATATAGATCTCAGTCTCACATAAATGGATTTGATTGTTGAAACTGAATGTGCTTGGATGGTTTTCAAAATTGCAGTCAAATATGAGGATCTTGGTGACAGGAGGAGCTGGATTCATTGGTTCACATTTGGTTGATAGATTGATGCAAAACGAAAAGAATGAAGTAATCGTCGCTGATAATTACTTCACAGGATCAAAAGACAATCTTAAGAAATGGATTGGTCACCCAAGATTTGAGCTTATTCGTCATGGTATTATCTTCTTTTTAATCACCTTATGTACTAAAGAGAAAAAAATGCGTTAATTAACTAACTCCTTTTATTAATCTTCAGATGTGACAGAACCTCTCATGGTCGAGGTTGATCAAATCTACCATTTAGCATGCCCTGCATCTCCAATTTTCTACAAATACAATCCTGTTAAGGTTTGTTAAATTTCATTAATTGAAAAAAAAAATCATTAATTCAAAACATGACTAATCTTTATGATTTATGATCATAATAATCAGGGTTTTCTTTTGTTTTAATGACAGACGATAAAAACAAATGTGATTGGCACACTTAACATGTTGGGACTAGCTAAGCGAGTTGGAGCAAGAATTTTGCTTACTTCCACATCTGAAGTGTACGGTGATCCTCTTGTTCATCCTCAAACCGAGAGCTATTGGGGAAATGTAAACCCCATCGGTAAGTATAATTACAGTGTTCAATCGTAATAATCTCTAAGCTACTAATTAATTACCTAACATAAATGGATCATGATGCAGGTGTTAGAAGCTGTTACGATGAAGGAAAACGTGTTGCAGAGACTCTGATGTTTGATTACCATAGGCAACATGGGATTGGTAAATTATTCCATCATATTCTATTTCTTTGAATACTTTCGGTTAGCTAATTAGTTATTATTGCTATTGGGTTATTGTAGAAATACGCATAGCGAGAATATTCAACACATATGGTCCTCGTATGAACATTGATGATGGTCGTGTCGTGAGCAACTTCATTGCTCAGGCTCTCAGGTGAAAATCAAGTTCTTGAATTTGTATTTATTTATTTTTTGCTAACCAGGTAAAGATTGAGTTGAATCTTACTATCCTAGACTAATGTTTGGTTTTGCAGAGGAGAAGCCCTAACTGTTCAGAAACCGGGAACACAAACCCGAAGTTTCTGTTATGTTTCAGACATGGTATGTTTGTCCATTCTATATAGCAAAGATGTATATAGAAAATTGTTACATAGTTCACAACTTTGGTATTGTAGGTTGATGGTCTAATGCGTCTGATGGAAGGAGACCAAACCGGACCAATCAATATAGGTAATCCAGGCGAATTCACGATGGTTGAACTTGCTGAGACGGTTAAAGAGGTTAGTTAGCATTTGTCTTTGTTGTTATTTTGTTTTTCATGTAAATGTGATTATACTGAGAATTGAGATTTTGATGCAGCTTATAAAACCGGACGTGGAGATAAAGATGGTGGAGAATACACCGGATGATCCGAGGCAGAGGAAACCAGATATAAGCAAAGCTAAAGAAGTTCTTGGTTGGGAACCAAAGGTGAAGCTCCGTGAAGGGCTTCCTCTTATGGAAGAAGATTTTCGTCTCAGGCTTGGCGTTCTCAAGAAATGAACTGTGTTTTAAAATTTCATTTAAATTTTGTGTTTTTATCAGTCATTTTTGAGTTTACTGGGAATAAGGAAGTCCTGACTAGGAACATTTTCAAGAGTGGTGTGGTTATTACTTTGGAGTTTTATTAAAAATGTGATCAATGAGATGCTTTCTGCATTTTTTTTCTTTTGCAAAATTAGTCATATACTGACACTGATCTTGTGAAAACTGTAATATTTCATACTATTTTTGCTTGTACTGTAGCCCAGATGAATGATCGATCTCAATGAATAAATAGAACTAAAGGAATGATAATTAGTGGAATCCAATTGGACGGAATAAGTATTCCATTTGTTTCGGAACTATTTTTATGTAAAATGTATTTACAAAAAAAATGTTGTTATTTTTTTGGAATGACAAAAAATAATATGAAATGCTCTTCTTTTTTTTTATTGCAGAAGGTGAACATTTTGTGGAATAAGAAGAAATTAAGTATTCATAAAGTTTCTATTATAAAAATGCATTCCAGTTGAACCCTCAAGAGTTCTTCGAGTCATTCGAAACAGGTTAAAATCCAGAGTTTTTGTTCTTGAATATTTCCGTTTAAATAGTTACAGATAAATCAAGCATACAGTTTTGAATGTAATGATTGGTGGCTTGGACCGCTTGGTGATGCACAGACGTAAAAGTGAAGCCGTTGATATTTTGTAACATACAAGATGTTTTATGTAAAAGCCCAATAGTGTGACCATTCAAGAACGTATTATGTTTTTGTATCACTCACAGTGACTCACGGCACTCGTTTGATGTGTGTTGTACGAGTTCTCGAAGATAAATAGATCTCACGTATGTCTCAGTATTTACATCGCCCGGCAATTTACAATCAGTGGAGCCTTTTAAGTGTCGGAACATAAAAATAAAAATAAAATAAATAAGTGTCGGAACATATAAAGAAGATGCACAAGAGTTTTGATCTCAACGACTTGAAAACCGAAACCATCAAAACGACATCGCTTCACTCCAGATAACAAACACATCCATAACCGTCCCGGTTAACTTGGTCGAGTTACACGGTCCAACAAATGAAAAGCACAATCCTCGATTTTACCTAAGAAGCAAATCACAACCGTCGATTCATCAGTAATCGACGATGCATATCCTTTCTTATACAGTCTCTCGGATCGCCATCCTTAGCCGTACAATAAAAAAATAAATCGAACGGCCACGATTGATTATCTAAGATAGTCGTCTTCCTTATAACTTAACCATCCGAATCTAAAACCCTCAAATCATCTAAATTTTCCTAGAAAGTTCAAAAAAATGTCAGGAAGAGGAAAAGGAGGAAAGGGATTGGGAAAAGGAGGAGCGAAGAGGCACAGGAAAGTTCTCAGAGACAACATCCAAGGGATCACGAAACCTGCGATTAGGCGACTCGCTCGCAGAGGAGGCGTGAAGCGGATCAGCGGCTTGATCTACGAAGAGACGAGAGGAGTTTTGAAGATCTTTCTCGAGAATGTGATCAGAGACGCCGTGACTTACACTGAGCACGCGAGGAGGAAGACGGTTACGGCGATGGATGTTGTTTACGCTCTGAAGAGGCAAGGTCGCACTCTCTACGGATTCGGTGGTTAAAATCGGTTATTTTCGGTTTGGTTTATGGGTGGTGCTGTTGCTGCTGATTAAGTCGGTTCTTTCGGTTTACTTTTTTGTTGGTTCGTTTCTTGGTTTGTGATTAGCGTTTGGGTAATTGCAATATTGTATTAAATTTATCTTTTGGTATAATGAAAGTTCGATTACTAATTTTCAAGTTTTTGCCAAATCCTTCTATATAATTATCAAATTTGCGATTGATGCTTTATTTTTTCTCAAATAATGCGATATTGATGATTCATAAATTTTGTTAATCGGCGACTCATGAGTTCATGATGTCATAACCTTTGCTGCTGTATTGTTGTCTGAAACTTGGCTTCTTTGTGTTTTGACGAAAAAGTGAAGAATGAGCCAACAAAAATTCATCTCTTTACAAAAAGCATTATCGTTGTGGAGCTGTTACAAATAAACTCTGATTTTAGCTAGAGATGATTCATAATTGTATCGGAAAATCAATGTCTATAGTTTTTCAATGTTGTGAAAACTGAAGCGGGAAGGCTAAAATTTTCACATGTTTTGTTTGGCGCCAGACCTGGGTGGGAGTCTAAATTTTGAGATGTGTTGAAATAAAACCACACATGAAACCAGACTGGACGCTATTTTAATGCATGACACGTAATCAGTCCAGGATAAAACTTGTAAACTTCCGTCGGATCCGAATAAGATGCATAGCTTCATTAAAATAAGGAAAAAGAAAGGGCCCTACCGGGTTCGAACCGGTGACCTATTGATCTGCAGTCAATTGCTCTACCACTGAGCTAAGGACCCTTCATGTTTTAACAACGAATTATAAAGTAATATCATGGATAATTAAAAACATGACTGATAATAATGGGAGGAGCTTAAAGAGAGTAGTTATATAATCCTTAAAACTTATACATTGGATGCTAATTATTAAGCTTATTAGAGGCTCTGCGTATAGTTTTATACATTGGATGAATCAAGAATAGCAATACTGAAACGAGTTATGTAGCTTTTGATCCAAAAACACGGTAGGATTAGAGAAACTAATGCAGCGACGTATGCGTGTGTGACGAAGAAGAGTGCTGAGAGAGGACGCTTGCACGTTTAGCGAACTACTGTTCAGAATTACAAATTTACCATCTGTTTACGAATTAATACCAATATAACATATGATTAGATAATGGTGTTTGATTACAATTGTAACAAGGAAGTTTTAATTTACTATTCGAACGACAGAGATGTACACCGCTAGTTTTAATATGAAGAGGTAATATCATATCTTGATAGAGCAGCGGACAACCAATGGTTGAGAATTGTCACCAGATTATAGAATGATGCTAATGGGAGTTACAAACCTGGTTATTCTTATTTCTTTGATTACGAAGGATTTATAAAATATGGTTACTAATAGTTGTCACAAATACCATTCCATTTCGTAAAATTCCCCAGCAAAAGACACTCTAAGAGTATGGATCTCTTTTTGTCACACTTCATATACATTTACCAGTCATATTTATATAATCTTGATGCGTTAGTGAAGTATGAGCATAGACTAAGTTAACAACTCGAGTAATTTTCAAACTAATTATTGAACAAAGGGATAAGATTCATTAAACCATAACATATGTTCTTCCACAATTACAAACCAACTCATTAAAACTAGATAAGCATAACCCATACGATTTTTTTAAGTAGATAAAACCAAAAGCGACCAGATCTAGAACCCCTAAAACACGAAAACACCATTCAAGAGCTAGTAAACTTAGTCACGGCCTTGGTTCCTTCAGACACAGCGTGCTTCGCGAGCTCACCGGGGAGAACAAGCCTAACAGCAGTCTGGATCTCCCTCGAAGTAATCGTGGGCTTCTTGTTGTACCTAGCGAGCTTCGAGGCCTCCTGGGCGAGCTTCTCGAAGATGTCGTTGATGAAGCTGTTCATGATCCCCATGGCCTTGCTCGAGATCCCGATGTCAGGGTGGACCTGCTTCAGCACCTTGAAGATGTAGATCTTGTACGTCTCGATGCTCTTCTTGTTCCGCTTCTTCTTCTTGTCGATGGCCCCGGCCTCCTTCGGCAGCTTCTTCCCGGCCTTGGGTTTCTTCTCCGCCGGGGCTTTCTCGGCTACCTCCTCCGCTGGCTTCTCGGCGGCGGCGGCGGGTTTCTTCTCTGCTGGCTTCTTTCCTGCCTTTGGTGCCATCTTGATTGATCTGGTTTTTTTTGGGGGAAAGAAAGAGATTTAGGTTTTTGCGATGAGGAGATCTCTCTGAAGGGTGTGGAGATGTTAAGAAGGAAGAAGAAACGTATTCTATTGGATACGAATAGCTAACGGGGATTGCTGATGTAGGACAAGGTTGTCCGTTGGATGGACGATATTATAGTTTCTAAATCAACGGCTGTGAACGGACGTTTTGGATAAGTGTTTCTTCTTCTCGGATCGGTGACGTGGATCCCCGCTTTTTTTTAATCTTTCGGTATGTTAATAATTTGACAACAAAAAGTTAAATGCGGTTTCTCTAATTTGTGGGAAACGCTTATGAATGGTGATAAAACATAACATCAAGTTTCGTAGTCAAGAAAAATGGAGAAAGCTCGTTGAGAGAAAATAAAAAGATGAGGAAATCAAAGTACAAAATGCAATTTTCTCATTAATTCAAAGTGTATTAACACTCTTCTATATAACACATGATTAGCAGGGCCGACCGGTTTAGGGCATCGCCATCCCTACTCCATTTTTTTCTCTAAAATAAAGTAAAAGTGAATATTGAATAAGGAATGCTCCAATCCAATTTCATATTTTACTCTATAATGAAATTTACACTATAAATGGAGTAAACTATTTTTTGTTTGTTCATCACTCTATTATGGAGTGGAAAATTGAGTAGGGTTGGAGCAATTTTACTCTATTTTTACTTTTACTCTATTTTGAAGAAACAAATAAAGTTATACATTGGAGATGCTCTTAAGATGAACACGGGGCCTTGGATAAAACTTTTTTTAAGGTTCTATACTCTATAGGGTGCTACTGAGAAAGTTGGAGTGAATAAAAAAAATATAAAAAGCAAAAATGAATGGAAAAATGGGTGATTGGTTGGGTTATAAGTTATAACTATATAATTTACTGTATAATTTAGTTTGTATAAATTTTTGATTTAGCTGTAAATTATGTAGTTTTAAAATTTATTGATACATCAAAATATATTTTCTACAGCTACAAAAATTGTGCTTTAGAAAATAAAAATTTTACAAATTTTTTTATTTTTCTAATTGTACATTTAAAACTAATATAAAACATGATCGGTGATTTTAAAAACTGCAAGTAAATATTAAAGCTAAATCAGTTTATACAACTCAACCAATTATCCCTATAGTAAAAGTGGAAGAGATAGTAAAGTAGGATAAATGTATTTACTTTTGTTTTAACTAGAATAAAATTGTATATGTGTTCTACTCCATTTTAACATAAATTAGAAAAAAAATAGGTAAAAATTAGGTTTTCGCTTAACTGGCTAAAAGTAGAATAATAAATTATTTTTTAACGTTACTGAAAAAATTCTTTAAGCTTTCACACAAACATTCTTAATTTGATATTTTAACTAGAAAATTTTGTGATATTGTGTGTTTAATGATAACAAAATCTAGTTCATATATGCTATTGAAGATAATCAAAACTTCTGATATTATCGGATTTGGAACAAGTCATGAGGCAGCCGCATTGACCGCCCTCCCTATCAAGCCGACACTGAGAATTAGAAAACATATTTCTATATGTTTTAAAGAGTCGAGAGCTCGGTTATACCGTTCTATATCCTGAAATATGGAAGTAACTCCCTTTAGTATAAAATATTATGTTTTACTTGGAGGCAAGAGAAAAACGGCTTGGAGCCAGAAATTGTCGAGGCATGAAAAGAAGGTCGGTTTCTTGCTGCAGACATAACTTATTGGATTCGTTATCCCGACGTCTCATTCCTGCTATTCATAATTCTGCTGAGAAGGTATGACTCTGATCGACCAAAAGTGCATAGGTTATCTCTCAAAAGTCAAAAGATAAGGGGAATGAGACGTCGCTTCTCAGCAGAATTATGAATAGCAGGAATGAGACGTCGCTTCTCAATATCAATCAGAGTCATGCCTTCTTGCCTTGGCGGCTGTAGAATTGATAAAGTATTGAGTTTGACGAACCAACCTCTCTTTTCTAGGGTTAGAACCCTAAGTTTATAATAAAGGTTGTGGCTCTTTCTTAGAATTATGAAATATTCACTATTTTTTAGATAATAAAATATTTTCATTTTTCTTGGAGATAGCCATAGATATTATAATATTTCCTTATTCCAATAGACTTAGAAAGATTCATTACTATCTAATCTCACTACCTAAGCTTAAGGAATATTTTCATTATCTTTGAACATGATGAATCACTTGACCTGGAACCCATAACCTTTAAGCCGTAACCAAAAACCTAGACGACATCATGCTTTAACTTGGAGGTTCTTACTCTTGGATTAATTATCCCCAGTAGTATCCTTCTTTTGTTTCCTTAGTCGCAAACATAGACGAAATTCACAACTTGGACGTCGAAGAAGGTTCTCTGTCTCAGATGGACAAGTTTCCATGTCTCAGACGTGTTGGATGCTGAAAATGCCAGTGATGACTACATCAATGCTTAATATGATGATAACAACAACTTCTCTCCCATTCTATTTGTTGCATGAGTCATTCACAAGCAATAAGTTCCGGTGTGGCCAGCCGCCTAAGAAAAAGCCCCGGTGTGTCAAGATTGATGACGGTATAGACAGTCTAAGCTTTATGGCGAATGAGCCAGCTGAGCTTGAAGACGGAAAGGAGGCAGAAAAACTTGATTTAAATTTAAGTTTTTTGTTTATTTGGTTTTGTTTTGATATTTATTTATATACCAGTAATTAGTTTAAACTAAATTTTGTAAACTAATTTAATTTATAAACCACTTCTAGTTTTATAAATCAATTTTGGTTTAAAATTATATTTATTGTATTTTATTTTAATTTATGAAATAAGTATATATATATATATATTTAAATTCTGATTTTTTTATTTATCTTTAGAATATTTTTTTTGAAACAGTCACATATTAACTACAATTTATTCATGTGTAAAATATTATTTTATGGCAAAACAATGCTTTTGGCCACAAAAATTATTGTGGCAAAATTGTGATTTTCTATGATTTTGATACAGTTTAAATTTGATATAAACATATAGCCACGTTAATTCTTTCGCGACTAAAACGCCTTATCCACAGAAAATCGGTACTCTGTACTTTTTTTCTACTAGCGAGGCAACTGCGAAAGTGCAGATAATTTGAAAAAAAAATCTTGATACTTGTTTCCAACCATTAATTTAGTTGACACAAGACCCCGTTATTGTTTCATAGAGATGGCGAAAGCGATAGTTCTGAAAATCTGTTGAAGACTATTCAGTTTAGAAGTATATATCGGAGTACGATTTGATCAAGAAGTTATAGTTATATGATATATCTCGTTATCGATAACAGGTCTTATCTTGACAAACTGTACAAGTCTTTTTCTACTGTGGGCGTTAAGAGAAATTCAGTTTAGGAAATAAGGCCATCAGCAAGAATTTGCATGGTTGTTAATTTGTACTTTGTGGATTCTGTTTGAGGATTAAATACCCCTCTACATTGTATGGACAACATTAACATATGATGCGGTTTATATTTCTCCTTTATCCAATTTGCCTTTTAAGAATCTTCTTGTTCGTTTGCACTGTTGCGTATTAAAATTGAATTTTTTTTTAGTTAGATTACAACTGTTATATACTGTTAAACATACTCTACATGGTATATACTAGCCCAAAGATAAACTAAGCATTGTTTAGATACATTATGTAAATACAACGCCTGAAGGACATTCGGGTTCCGATCGGGTTTTGGTTTTGTCCAATCGGGTCTCGATTTTTGGGTTTATCAAATCAGCCTCATTCGGATTATAAGAAAGTTCGGTTCGGGACTGGTTCGGATTCTATGGGGTTCGGGTCGGGGTTAGTAAATCTTCAAAGAATCAGTACAACCCGATGTACTTTCGGGTTCGGGTTCCAATCTGTTATTCGGTTTAAAAATACCTAATTTATACCTACTTTATAACCAAAACATAAGTAAAATCGGCTCTTCGATTTTAAAATACTTGATTTGTACCTATTTTGTAACCAAAACATAAATAAAATTGTTTCAAAAATAAGAAAGGACATCAAACATATGATCAACCAAAATCAAACGAAAGTTAAAGATAGTTATTGATATAAAGAAAACCAAATAATGAAGGTATAAAACGAAAACAAAGTTCTCATAAAATAAAAAACATTATTCAAAGAAAACAAAACCAAAATCTAAAAACTTCAATATTCAACTGCCACCTTCAACCATCAACCTTCGTTTAATAGATAATTATATTAGATGTTAAATAAATATCTTAGTGTATTTTGAATATATATTAAGAATTGAGATCATGTTTGGTACAAGTTATTTTTGAGATTTTGAATGTTTCGGTTTGTATCGGATATCCATCTAGGTTCGGGTTCGGTTCGGATAATACCCATAATCTGAAATACCATAAAACAAGTTCTATTTGGTATTTATGTAGGATTCGGATCGGTTCGGATTTATTTTTTATCGGATCGGGTTCGGTTCGGATTTTTGGGTTCGGTTTATTTGCCCAGCCCTAGCCTGAAGCTTGTATTATTAGATAAATGTACAATAACATCAAAATAAAATTATGAAATATATTATTTAAACTTAACAATATATCAAAGAAGTAAATAAATTTTATCGACCAAACCAAGTAAAGAAGAGTTGGCATGGGTATTTTAATTATTTTCAGTATAGAAAGTCAAACCGTTAGGATATGTATAGGATCGGTTCATCCCTCGCAATAGTCGGAAGCAGAGACAGACCCAAAGCATGAGAGGGTGTAGCATGTGCCCCATCTTAACTTTTTTTCTATTAATAACTAGGATTAATTTTAATCAATAATATCTACACTAAACTTTGAGTTATAATAAAAATAGCTTTATGCCCCATACTAAAATTCATCTTGGATCCATCTCTGGTCGAAAGGTATTCAAATTTAGGCCAGACAATATGTTATGTTTCGGGCTAATCCACTATGTAACACTAAGTGTGTTTTTTCCGGAGCCGATCGGATATTATCACAAAAAAATATATGTATGTTTAATATGTTATCCTCAGTTTTTGGTTCGGTTATAATAAAAATATAGAAATTGATTAATACCAAAAACGGGTTTTTAGATTTGGGATAAAACACACATGCAAACCTATAAGAGAGTGTTGTCCAATTATGAATCCTTTTCTTACATAGAGCTTTTTGAATTTAACTTTATCCACATTATAGTCTCAAAAAACTTTATCCACATTTTTCTTGCACATATTGACGCTCCATCTCACTACTATATGTTCAAGATATCTTCAAACAATTTATTTAATTACCAGTCACAAGGACCGTCGCCTATACATCTAGCTAGCTAGTATGGTTTCTATGTTGATATCTTTTACATTAAAGCTTGGTCTTTCCCTGAGTGTTTCTAAGAAAGTGCTACACTACTATAATATTTTGCAGTCGCTCCAATCATGTATCTCGTCACATAAATATTACCATCCTCAACTGAAAAATGCAACCGTTCAAGGGGTTATGCAGTGGTTAGATAATACATGAAGCAAAAATCAATCTTTCATATCCACATGACTATGACTACTTAACTACAACAATACTTGCTTAATATTTATCATATCTTCCGTTCTACGTAAGTGGTTATCACCATCGACTCATTTCAGTTGAGATTTATTTGTGTGGATACGCTGATTCTCCATGACAACGACGTAACTTTAGAAATACTAATCAGTCTTTTCTTTAAACCAAAAAAATCAACGCGACAACGAAGAACTCTTGAAACTTCTTGTAAATTATTTCTTTATAAAACCAAAAACTTTTAGCAAAACTTTGGTAAGTGAGATTTGCATGACGAGTACCAAGTTTAAACAAAACAACTTGTCATGTATTTAGACATATGACAAAACCAAGATGTTCTATTTGCAGATAAATAACAAAACCAAGATGCACTCCTATTAAAAAAAAAATGCACTCCTATTTGTAGACAACTATTTTTCAGTAGTTTATATAACCAACCAATTTACGATGGTTTAGTGATGAAAAACTCATTTTGAGGTCAGAGACTAGGATTCTAGTTATTCCATTATTGGTTAATTACTATGGTTGTCTTAAACGACAAAATTAGATGGCGTTCACATACTCCGAATAGTAGTCGACGACCACTAGGCTTTCAGTCCAAGATTCCCCAAATTTTCGGAAAAGAAGAGAATAATTTACACAACCAAATACCAATTGATATATAGATAGTGAAAGCATTACTTACTACCAATAAAATAGTAAACTAATTCATATTAACTAACAATCTGAACCTAGATGCATTTTTAACACCATACATGTTTTCGTATTTACGTAATGATGAGACGCCAACAGTATTCAACATAGAGATTATTACTGAGATAGACCTGTATATATGTAACTATACATAACAGTACCATAAAGTTCTTCATACAAAAATTACTGGAGTCCTAAAATAAAATAAAATAAAATAAAATAAAATAACCTTACTCTACACAAGTATACGCACACAATAAGAAGAAATTTTAAATTTATAAAATTAACCTCCCAAGCTCCAGCTTCAAATCTTCATTCTCTACCGGCGTTAAGTTCAAATCCAAACACAAAACCCTCTTTGCGTTACCGCCGCCAGTTTTTTTCATCGTCACCGGCGCTGGCGCTAAACTCCGGCTAGATCCTCCTCCTCTATGCTTCCTCATGTGCCCACCCAGGGCCTGCCCTACGGCGAACTCGGCACCGCATATGGGACACTCGTGTTTCACCGGTTTGACTCTCTTGGGAGAAGGTGGTGCGTGGCCTTCAAGCGCGGCCGATCTGCGGTGGCTTGCTCGGTGGCCTCCCAAGGCTTGGAACGACGAGAACTCCTTGTTGCATGTCTTGCACGCGAAAACGCGGCCTTTGGTGTCGTGTTGGTGAGCCTTTGATAGAAAAATCAAGCAGCTTGCCATCTTGTTGATCATCTCCATCTCTCTTTCCTTTTCCATTTGTTTTGATGATTCTCTAAACAAATCTCCTTTTGTGTTTGATTCGGGTGAGAAATGAAAAATAGAAACGAAGACTTTGTTGAATAATGGATTTATGATCTTATTTATATAAGCAACAACTTAGCTTGGCTTTTTGCATTGACTTTTTGTATATGAGTAGTTAAATTCTAGTTTTACCCTTTGCTCTTGCTGAACAAACACCATCTTATTGACCCTCCACGTTCAATAATATTTTTGTGTATATATTAAAATAGCAAAAGAAAATAAGTTAGTATTTTGTATATAAAAAGCCCTGATAGTAGCTAGTATGTTCAATCGCTTAGGAACGAGATGTACTAAACATAATCTATAAACCCATGACTTACTGCAGTTACTAAGGATAATTTCTTTTCGACTTCATTTATATCATAAACTATATGCTGAATGTGTGTGTGTTTTTTTAACTAAACGCCTAAACGAGTAGTTAAAACAAAAAATCAGTCGATCATGCAAAGAACTAGCTAACATAACGGAATTCAAATTGTTATGAACTATTTTAATATTAGCATATAGAAGATTATATATTCTGAAAAGTAAGATGTTAGGAATGTCAACGTACATATAAAATTAGAAAATACTTAATATAAAAGAAAAATCAACAAATCAAGCTATGCGCATGCCAACTCTTTTTAAGTTGGAAATTTATGAAAACAAATATCCAATTGATTGGTCTAAATTTCACTGCTAATACTTATGATGTAAAAAATAAAATATGACATCATAGTAAATTTACGGTGCAACATGCTACAAATTTAATAGTATATTCTCTTATAAATTAAACATATACTGATTTGATACCATCAAGTGTGTTAGGTAATAATATTAGGGGGTAATATACAACTACGTTAATTACAACACAACATCGTTATCATCCTTAATCTACCTATCAACATAAAGCTAAAGAGTTTTATTCGTCAACAAGTAAGCTCTAGATCTAATCTAATACATATAATAAATTGTATGATGCCCTTATATCATTAATTAAATGGAAAAAAATATAAAACGGAATTTAAGAAATGGGTATTTTGGTAAATAAAGATAAAGTACGGCAAGACTTTTGGTACGGCAAGTTGGGATGAGTCACTGGAATGTCATCGCTACCAAACCAAACGATCATCGGAAAATAGTCGTGAGTCAGACGCTCTAGAGTGTTTTACTATTAATCATGCATGCTCGTTTATTCCACTCTTACGCTCACGGGCGTGTCTTTCAACTCCCATTTTCCACCTTTTGTTTTTGTTTTTCGACGTGTAAGATTTATTGTTTTTCTTTGGTAAAATAAGATTTATTGTTTTCTTTCAACATCACACATGAAAATTAGATTACGTGTTATCTTGGATATTTCTAGGTGTGGAATTTAATTCCTAATTGACTACGAACAATTACTTTCTGAGTTCGTACTAATTTTATTAATCGAAACTTTAATAAAAACATACTTCATCAATTAATTTTCTTCTTACATGTCATCTAAGATGTATTAATTATAGTGGTGGATGCTTTGATGGTCCAAATACTTTACTCAGAAATTGAAAAACCAAGTTATTTACATGAAAATCAGTGGATCAGTTTCTTATATTCTAAATAATTTACATAACTCGTAATATTCTGTTTAAAATGGTCTTTAAATTTATTGTTCAATAACTTTAATATGATATAAGGAATTTTCAATAGAAACTTTAAAAAATTTACAATCATTCATGATTTACATATTTTTTTACTTTTTCTGAAAAAAAACCAAAATCCAAAGAATCGTTATATTCTTTAATTCTTTACACCATGTATTTTTTTAAAAAAATTAAAAGTCTCTTACATAATTAAAAATGACGTAGACATTTAAAGTTTTTTCATGTCTCGAACTTCTTTTGTTTCGTAAAAGATGATGTTCTAGTTTTTCAAACTATAATTCCAAATGTATTAATTTTAGTTTTCATTGTATCCACTATTTCCTTATATGGTTTTTACTACTTTTCATTTCTTTGTTCAAACTTCAAATCCAGTTTAAGTTCCATTTCACTTCTATCATAAGTTCCATGGAATTCAATAATACATTTGTTTTAATATTATATCTTATAAATCTTTAAGCCAAAAAATTAGTCTCTTTCAACTTTTTTTTTTTGTTTTTGATAAAGGGTTTTAGTCTCCTTTATTATACGGATGTTAAGTCATGGACTAGTTCAACTTTGACAAAAAAACAAATACACAATATTATTTTAGGAGATTAGATATTATCATTAGCAACAGATATTAAATTCAAAATATAGTTCAGTAAGTTTTCAATTTGAATTAATGTGTTTTGTTCAGTTTTTTTAGTCCTGTAATTTGACACAAATCCTTTTTGGCTTGTACCACATGTAGGCGGGGTTTTTTAATCTAACTGTTTAAAACTTGATAATCCTTTTTTGATTAAAAAAAACTTGATAATCTATTATCGTAAAAATAGAGGGTGTGAAATTGCTCTTAGTCAAAAAAAATGTGGTTAAAACAGCAACTGCGAAAATAAAAATTAAAAACCGTACAAGACAAGTACATAGGAGCGCGTGAACTTAAGTGTTCATATATGTTTGCAAAAAGGTAGAAGAAATAAAAGCTTGAATAAAACAGTAATCCAGAACAATAAATATTTTTCTTCCAAAAGTCCATGATCCACGCCGCCCTTCACAGAAGAAGTTGAAATATTAGATATTTGAAATTATATATCATGTTTTTTGTAATACAAATTCCAAGATTCTAGACCTAAAAATGACAACAGCTTTCTAACATGATTTCCCCCACATAACTAGATCTACACTAAGATTGTGTTTAAAATAAACTAATTATTTTGACACCGTGCGGCGGGTGCATGTCGATCAATTCAAAAAGTTTAACATGCGGGTGTGGGTCGAATAAAATTTAAGCGGGCGGGTGCCACCAGCCAAATTTGTTTATAAAAAATAAATAAAATATCAAAAATAAATATAAGATTAAAAATTTATATAATTAAAATAATTTTTATATGAAAATTTATATTATCTGCGGGTCTTAGGTTACCCTCTGTTTGCATCTTGAGGTGTCTTAAATCTCAGTACACCAGTCGATACGGTCGGCCTTATCGGTTTAGAAATTTTTTTTTTCTAGATAATATGTATTCCTATAGGAAAAATGAACTCAGGTTTTGAACATGTTATAAATACGGGTCTAAGAGTTTGTAAGTTTATTCATTCACATAATAATAAAAAACTCGAAACGGGTATTTGCTTCAATGCGTTTTTGTTCTCTTTTGCTTTCTTTGAGTTAATTCACGTTTGTTCACAACACCTGCAAATCTGGGCGAGGCGGATGCAGGTACCCATTTTTTCGCGGGTCATGCAGATCAAAAGATCAAAATTTTGAGTGAAAAAATGACTCGACCCGCTAGTTATCGAGTCAATTGGGCGGGTTTACCTGCAAACCCAGCTCTATTTGCTTATGTTACTTCATGTGTTAGAAATTTTTATAAGCCTCACGGTGGGTGCGAATTGTTGATGCTTGAAACCGGTAATTGAGTTTAGAGACTAGCAAACAACAATTACATAAATGGAGGCCAGAGATTTCACTTATTGAAATGTATAATCGAGTACGGAAAAAGTGATACAAGTTTCAACTCTTAAGAAATAAGGACAGGTAGTCGATAATCTAAAAGTTCGTAGTCTCTCTCTCTCTCTCTCTCTCTCTCTCTCTCTCTCTCTCTCTCTCTCTCTCTCTCTCTCTCTCTCTCTCTCTCTCTCTCTCTTTTGCTTCTTGCCCTTTTATAAGCCGTCTCCTCTTCCTTGCTTCAACTGTTTTTCGTAGTCATCATTACAGCTTAAAGTATTTATAGTCGTCGTTGATGCAGTTGGCAGCTATGTTTGGCGCGAAGACTAGGTCTTGCATCCTATTGTGGTAGCTGTCCCATTGCGTGTGGAAGAATCCCTTTACACGAGTAGTGAAGCAATGATCGTCTGCAGGTGGGTCTTAATAGGGGTGTCAAAATGAGATAGCTCGCTCAACTCAGCTCAGATCTTTCATAAGCTAGCTCAGTTCGGCTCATTTATTAGATGAACTTCAATATGTAAAATCAAACTCAGATCATCAAGATCATGAGCTAAACGAGTTATTTCGTGATCTAATATAAAAAATTAATTATCATAAAACAAAATATTAAAATAAGTTTTATTAAGTTTTATAATATTAAAAGTATGATTTCTATATTACTTATCTATATTTTATAAAATTTAAATGTAAAACAAAATATTAAGTAAGATAATTATGAGTAATTTCTAAATTGTCTCTTAGGAATATTTTGTTTTACATCTAAATTTAAAGATAGATGATGGGTATATAAAAATTTCCTTTACATTTTCTATATATATCTAAAAAAGATTGGTTTTACATTTTAACTTTAGAAGATAAATATGATAATATAGAAATTATCTTATTTACATATGATATATATAATTTTAACTATAAAAATGACCAAGCTCATGAATTGGGTCATGTTCATTAAAAATCGTTTATATAACTTGTGATCTAATTTAAGCTCGTTCATTAAATTCATTTATTAAATAAACTTAAAAAATAGAATTTATGCTCATAAAAAATTAAGCTGAGTTGAATTAGCTAATGAGTTATAACTCACTTCGACATCCTTGCGTCTTAGCTCTTTCTTCTTCTCTTTTGGGCCTCTTTTCCTTGGTAAGCCATATCAATTCGAGGGTCAATATGGATATACAGGCCCATATCCAGTAGTAGTTAACGTTGACGGTGTTGCTTGTTTTGCTCTTTACACTTAGTAGACTGAGGCTTGAAAAGCCATGTTTATTCTTTACTAAGAAGAGCCTGGTCCTTGTAGCTTATTGCTGCACAGAGTTGATCGTGATTACGTGATTGTCCAATCAAGATTCATCCGAGTTTGAGACAATTTCTCAAGCAAAGCATATATATATACATATTTTTTTTTTTAAATCAGTTCTAGCATATTCCATCTTCTGAATATATACATGTAAAAAAAAGTGTTTATGATTTTTCTATTTCTCTACGCATAATTCTTATATTCTGATAATCTGGCGATCGAAGTCAACCGGCTAATCCCACGAAGTCCGCAACAACCATGCATTCTTACCATTTAAGGTAGTTTGGATGGCCAACAGGAATCGAACTGCAAATTCACCGTATTGGGATTATCCCTCAAGTGCCACTAACCCAACCTCGTTGGTTCTCTACATAAAATTCAAGTTTGGTGAATCCCCAATTAAATTTACATAAGCGAATAATTTATCTTTAATTGCTAGTCAAGTTAAAAAAGCTTATCATAAAATCATTTTAAAATATGTTTCTTTTCTTTTGATTTTATTTAAAATTATCACAACTTTCTAACTTTTTAATATAGTTTAACATTTTTTATATTTTATCATAATATTTAAAATATATTGAAATTTATAAAAAATATGAATTATAATTATATATAAATACTGATAATTTTATACTATATTTCTTGTTTCAAAAATATATAAAATTATATAAATGAATAAAAATTGTCATCTTACATAATAAATTTATTTTGTGATTTTATAATATGTGGATTTATCTTATAATGGAGTTTATATTTATTTTATCATTATGCGAGTATCTATTGTTACCAATTTAAACCAATTAAAACTAAATTATACTGTAACTAAAATTATTAAAATTTTATGTATCTGCAAAACTAAATCAAACTGAAAATAAAATAAAATTAATATCTTTAATAAAAAAATTCCTGAAAATTCTTTGTGAGAAAAATAGAACTTGACAGGAATCAAAACTGAATCTAATCCATAAATTATAAAATATAAAACTTAACAATATTCAATATTTTAATTTCACAAACCAAAATAAATCCAAATTTCTAAATGTATATGTATATATATATATATATATATATATATGATTTTATATGATGCATGTGAAACAAAAGTCACTGTATCTTGTCAAAAAAAGGAAAAAAAAAAGGTGTTGACAAAAAAAAAAGAAAAGAAAAAAAAGAGGTCACTATATAATGATAAATAAAGGTCTGTCTCATAACTAACTTGAAAAAAACAAAATCATAGAAGCCCCCTTTTTCCTAAAAAAATCAATTCCTTTATATAATCTTTTGATATATGTTTGGTCTTTTAACGTCTTAACCCTTACCAATGATGACATAACTGAAATATCACTGGCCAACATCATTACAACATATGACTTTTGCCCAATTTATTCAGTTTCAGTTCGTTATTATGGCAACCAATACCAATAATTATCATCGCTTTTGGTCACCAGGCGATTTAACATTCACACTAGGCCAGACTCTTTCTAGTAAATTCATTTTCTTTCCTTCAGCTCATGGGCGGTCTTCAAAATAAGTTATTGAAATTCCTTTCCAAACCAATAAAAATAGGGTTATAATGCGGAATTTTCGGCTTCTGATTCTTCTAAAATTATGTCATAGCAAACTTCTACAAACTTAATAGCTGCTGCTATCATGTATATAATTTTAATAAATTATTACTTAGTTCAGTTATCTAATTTAAATAGTTTGTTATTTAATTTGATTATATAAATGTAGATAAAGTTACCACAAGTATAGTCTCAACCTTGTTTTCATATGGCTATTAGCTCACGAAAGAAATACAAAATTTTTGAACTATCTAAACCGGCAATCGATTCACCATACCATGAAGATTGGACAACAAACAATCATCTCAGTGTAGGATGGATAAAACAAACAATCAAACCAAAATCAGATCACTTGTCGAGGAATCACAAAAATTTTATGGGACATTCATGAAGCTTCCGCAACATGAACAACCGTCGTTGTTTCTTAAACCAATGTTACAAATCCCGAGCCTTTAATTCTCCTACTTGGGTTATTTCTTCTATTATATTTAGAAGATTGTCCAATTTCACACGTGTTACCACTTATAAGCTTGAAAGAGGGTATTGGAAGATTTAGAAGATCGACCCAAATCCAATGATCAATATTAGAATATATATTAAAATATTAAAATAGAAAACTTATCATTATCTATATATATATTATGCCATATTAGTTTAGAAATTAGGTTAAATCATTCGTTATATAAACCAGACATATTGTACCTTAATTCTTATGAGTCAATAATACTTCTTCCAATTCTATTCTCTCTCGATTTGTCATCGTAATATGTTTTTGCTTTCTTAGATTTGTTAGATGTACATTGTGTCATCCAAAAGAAACATAAAAAATCTTGGCAAAACTTCTTATGTCTTGTCCGGCCTGTGACACACCTATGCATATTCTAATAGGATTCTTTTTGGGAAAATTGTTTAAAATATCACATTCGTAATACTATTTTTATATTTACATTAAACACTTTTATCCTTATTTTTTTTAAAAAAAAAGACATTGATAACCCTAAAGTTAACTAATATAGACTTAGAATTTATAGTTGAGAAATGTGGAGTGAGGTAAGGTTTTTGGAATGTGAAATTTATAATTCTAATAAATATATAATAAATATTTAAAAATATATAATTTTAAAAAATAGTTTCAAAAATAATTTTAGGTTTTTGCTTTCTTAGATGTACATTGTGTCATCCAAAAGAAACATAAAAAATCTTGGCAAAACTTCTTATGTCTTGCCGGCCTGTGACATACCTATGCATATTCTAATAGGATTCTTTTTGGGAAAATTGTTTAAAATATCACATTCGTAATACTATTTTTATATTTACATTAAACACTTTTATCCTTATTTTTTTAAAAAGAAAAAGACATTGATAACCCTAAAGTTAACTAATCTAGACTTAGAATTTATAGTTGAGAAAGGTGGAGTGGGGTAGGGTTTTTGGAATATGAAATTTATAATTCTAATAATATATAATAAATACTTAAAAATATATAATTTTAAAAAAATAGTTTCAAAAATAGTTTTTGATTTTCAAAAAAAAGTGTGAAAAAATTGACTTTTCTTTTCTTTTTAAAAAGTTATAAAAAAGTTCGAATTTGAAAAAATATAATTCAAAAACATAATTTTTTTTATCATTTATTTAAATACTTATTTATTATATCTATGTAGAGAATAAAAGTATAAAAGTCTTTTGCTTCTTAATGAATAATGTATTTTTGAATTTTTTTTTTTTTTGTGGTAAACATGAATAATGATACAAAAAATTTAGGGGTGGGCGTTCGGGTACCCGTTCGGGTTCGGATCGGGTATTTCGGATTTTCGGGTATTTCGGTATAGAGGTGTAGGACCCGTTCGGGTATTTCTATACTTCGGGTCGGGTTCAGGTATTTTTAGTTCGGTTTCGGTTATTTCGGATCGGGTTCGGATATTTAGATTTTGAAAAAAAATTAAATTTTTCATTTCTTAAATTTCTTGTATTTAAGAATATAAATTTTACTTAACTTTTTTTTTATTTTTAATAGATTAAATGGTTAATAGATTTGGACATAACATTTTAAAACTAAAAATGCATTAATTTAGTTATTGTTTTAAAATTTTGGATGTAACTTTTTGTTAATTTTTGAAATAAAAAAACTTGACATGCTTTTTAAGTGAATACCAAATCATTTTTTCCGTAATTGCATGTATATCATATGAACTTAAAGTATGTGTAGTATTAATATAAATATTTTATATAAAATAAGAAATGTAAACTAGAAATATAAGGTTAATTATACATATGTTCGGTTATCTTCGGATATCCATTCGGGTTCGGATATTATCCATTCGGGTTCGGGTATCCAATCTCTCCTAATTCAATACCCGTTCGGGTATTTTGCTACTTCGGTTCGGATTTCGGTTCGGGTTTTTCAGATCGGGTTCGGGTGCCACTTCGGATATCGGATAAAGTGCCCACCCCTACAAAAAATGGTGATAAACATGAAAATTCCTTTCCTTTTGGCATAAACAGTGATCTTAAACAGCAATATCATATACCAAGTCAAATAAAACCAATATGTAAAACCCACCAAATTTTTGTGAAAGAGAGGTGTTTCGTGGATCTCAAAGTTCACTCAAAAAATAAGGTTAATATTAGTTAATGTATCAAATAAGTAACTGATGAATAGAATATTTACTAATGATTTTTTATGTGGAAAATAGTATTTTATTGATAATATGAACTGATACAACTATGGTAATCCAAAGAATATGTAAGAGAGTACAAAGTATTTAAACTTTAGGTTTGATATCTAAAAGATGGGATCCCTTTTGTTATTTTCCTTTGTTGTCCTTCTATAGGTGTGTTGAAGGGAGGATTATAACGGCTGCGTGATCTCTGAGATACCATATATCTTTAAAGTTGTATTTATTTTCTTAATCTTTTTTACGTTTTTGTGTCACGCAAACCTTCTCTTTCTTCTTTTGGCTCTAACTTCTCTCTAGAGACAAACCAAATTAAATAGTAACTCGGTGGCCGGTGGCTCATCGCCGCCGGTCGCCACCTTCTTTTTTGTTTTTTGTTGTGATATACTCATCGATCTATAGATCGATTTTGCTTCCGTTTATCGGATCTTCGGTTTTCGCTTGGCGATTTTCCCCTTCGCGTTTGGTGATTTTGTAGTGATAATTCAACCAATTTCAGAACCAATTTTCATTCCTATCTTTCTCTGTTTTGGTTGAATCTTAATAAATTCTAGTATTATGGTCTCCTCCTCTTCCGCAATCTTCAATTAAATTCCAACTTGCTTGGATTAACGCTTGTTCTTCAAAAGTTATGCATATATTCTTTTCCAGATGGGAATCAATCTTTACTCATCCAAATATATGGATTCAAAAAGTGACATCGGAGTAAAGTATCCTTGCGGGAAAGATGAAGTGTTGGTGAAATTATATGGCTGATTCAAGGGAGATCCAGTAGAGTTAGCATCCTACTAAGTTTTAGGATGGTCTGACGAAGAATCTGCTCTTCAATCAGTTCGGTTACTCTCGCTTTAACAACCGGAGAAGACATGAGTTTTAATTTCAAGCGGTGGCTATGGCGGAAGATCGGAGCAAAAGGAGTGCAAATATAGAGATGAACAGCTGGGGTGATGAAGCACAAGATGGAAGAACCAGCATAGTCAATGCCGGCGGCAAGACAACAGTGAAATCCGATTTGCATGTGTTTCTTATGACACGTAGCTGTTTGTTCTTAATTCTGCTTACACGTGTATTAAGTTTGTATTATGTGATAAGCACAAGTTGTACTCCTTGCCTTCGGGCTTATCGAATCAAAAAGTTGACAAAAAAAAATAATCTTTTTTACGTTTTGGTTTGATCTTATCATCTCGGCGCTGACTACTCTATTAGATATATCATATATATGTTTCCTAATATGATAAATGTTAAGTTTCCAATACCTTTGGATGTAAGATCTTTTAGGATCTAGCTTTACTTGGGATGGAAGTTATCTCTTATGAGACCTTCTCATATATATATGTATGCGATGAACACATGAACAATATCACAGAAGAGAGAGTTTTTATATAGCTTTACAAAGCTTTACATGGTATCAGAGCCTCCCTTTGGCCTGTAATTTTTTATTTACTCTCGATAGCTTTATAAGAAGAAGATCGTGATGTCAGGCTCCGAGAAAGAAATCGCAAGTAGCGACCGAAGCTTGATCTCGCCATATTTTTTACATGCCTCTGATCACACAGGGCAAGTACAGACTCCGTTTTTATTAAACGGATCTAATTATGAACGATGGGCAAAGCTCATGACAAATTCTCTTCGGACAAAGAGAAAGTTGGGATTCATCAATGGAACCCTAAAAAGACCTACAGATGAAAACGAAGCTGAACGATGGGAGATGGTTAATGCCATGATCATAGGATGGATATACAGCAGCATCGAGCCACATCTCAGAACATCAATATCTCTAGTTTCTGATGTTTCCGTAATGTGGTCTGACCTCAAAGCTAGATTCTCCTCTGGGGATGATACTCGTGTTCACCAACTAAGAGCCAACATTGCTGCTTGCAAGCAAGACGGACAATCGGTGGAAGTATACTACGGAAATCTAAAGGTCCTTTGGGATGATTTGTCTGGTTTTGAGGCATCCTTTACTTGCTGCTGCGGAAGTGATGCGTGTTCTTCAATGAAAAAATTTCGTAAGACACAAGAAAAGATATTGATTCATCAGTTCCTTATGGGACTTGATAAGAGCAGATTTGGAACTGCACGATCCAACCTGCTGAGTCGTCTCGGCGAGTATAACATGGAGACTGTCTACTCTCAAATCACACAAGAAGAGAGACACCTGGAGGTTACTCAAGACAAACCCGAAACAGCCGGAGCAGTAGGCTTCTCTGCAACCGCTGCATATACAACAACAAAACAGAACCAGTCGGTGTCGTGTTCTCATTGTGGAAAAACAGGACATGAGAAGCATCAATGTTACAAGCTAATCGGATATCCCGAATGGTTTGGTGATTCAACGGCATCTCCTGGACGTCCATCATCTGGACGAGGAAGAGGATCTTACAGAGGCAGAGGAAGAGGTCGTGGTGGACCTTCTGCAAATCAAGTGGATGTAGCTCGAACTCAAACGCCTTCACAGAATGGTAGCAATGACTCTGCAGATTCTGGTTTTCCAAACCTCACGCAGACCCAATGGAATTCTATTGCAAACTTTGTCAACCAGAAACAAACCAAAGACAAACTCTCTGGTAAGAAACAACAACTCGTTCTTTATGGGACACATAGTAAGTATGATTTGATCATAGACTCTGGAGCTTCGCATCACATGACCGGAGACATAAATCTCTTGACTAATCTAAAGTCAATCAATTTGGTGGCTATATCCTTGCCGGATGGAGGTGTAGCTTGGGCAACACGTTATGGCACACTAAATCTTGGCGGAAAACTTATTCTGCATCAAGTGCTCTATGCACCTCAGCTCTCTATTACTCTGATCTCAGTTTCACAGTTGCTTAAAGATATTGCCAGCTGTGTCATATTTACTAAACAGTTTTGTGTAATACAGGACCTTGCTTCGAGGACTTTGATTGGTGCGGGTGAAGAGCGTGACGGGGTTTATCATCTTACTGGTTCGGTTCTTCCTTAAATCAATCACGCCAGCAAGAAGGATATTAGGAATCTGTGGCATCGACGTTTGGGGCATCCATCGTCAAAAGTGTTATCTTATCTTTCAGATTTAGGAAAATTCTCTACAAGCAATAGTGATTTAGATGTGCTTTGTGATACTTGCAATCGAGCTAAACAAACTCGTGTAACTTTTCACGAAAGTTCTAATAAAGCAGATGATTTATTTTCTTTACTTCACTGTGACTTATGGGGACCATATAGAGAAAATTCTTCATGCGGAGCATCATATTTCCTGACCATTGTTGATGATTTCTCGCGGGCTCTCTGGACTTTCTTGCTTCTCGAAAAATCTGAAGTAGGAAACGTTCTGAAAAACTTCTTTGCTCTTGTGGATCGTCAATTCAACAAGAAAGTCAAAACCATTCGAACAGACAACGGTACTGAGTTCACTTGTCTCAAAAAGTATTTTGACTCTCAAGGCATCATTCATCAAACTTCATGCGTCGTAACTCCACAACAAAATGGACGTGTGGAACGTAAACATCATCATATACTCAATATGGCTCGATCTCTGCTACTAGAAGCTCACCTACCTACTAAATTTTGGGGCGAAAGTATTCTTGCAGCTACGCACCTGATCAACAGAACGCCCTCCACTCTTCTCCTAGGCAAGTCTCCGTTTGAAATATTGACCAAACAAATACCAGCTTATCAAGACCTACGTACCTTTGGATGCTTATGCTATGCCAGAAAAGTGCGTCGCTCAACGGATAAGTTTGAAGATCGTGGAGTCAGATGCATGTTTCTTGGATATCCCCATGGCAAGAAAGGCTGGATTGTATTTGATTTACAGACCGAGTCTACGTTTGTCTCTCGAGATGTTATCTTTCATGAGGATGTGTTTCCATATTCATCCCTGAAACCTCAACCTGAAACTCCAATTCAACAATCTCCGCAAGTGTTCTTCGATGAAATAACAACGGATGCAATTACTACGAGCGTTGAAAGTGCACCAGAGGAAGCACCAATTTCAGTTGGGACAGGGGGAGATGCTTCTCCACAACCCGTGAACACTCCTACACATCCAGAGCACACCACAACAGAAAATGTGGAACCTGAAACCGATCCATCAGCTGAACAGAGCACACCACCACAAGTGCTCGGTAGAGGTCATCGCGTCCCAAAACCATCAGTGCTGTTAAAGGACTATGTAACAAATTCAGCAAAGATAAATGATAAACCCCCTCAGGCTCCACCGCTACCGGTCTCTAGCTCCTCAGGTAAGTGTCTCTACCCAATAACTGATTACGTCACTTGTGATATTTTCTCTCCATCACAGAAAGCTTTCCTTGCTGCGGTTTTTAAATCAAAGGAACCTAAGAGTTTCAAAGAAGCTATGCTGGACAAAGTGTGGAGGGAAGCAGTGGCTACTGAAATCACAGCCCTTGAGGATCAACGTACATGGGATGTGACAAGCCTTCCTCCTGGAAAACGCGCCTTAGGATGTAAATGGGTTTTTAAAATAAAATACAACTCTGACGGCAGCATCGAGCGTTTCAAAGCACGGCTAGTTACATATGGAAATCAACAACAAGAAGGTGAAGATTTTAATGAAACGTTCGCCCCAGTTGTTAAGCTCACCACAGTGCGTGTCTTGCTCAAAATTGCAGCCACAGAAAACTGGAGTCTATACCAGATGGATGTACACAATGCATTTTTGCACGGGGACTTGGATGAAGAGGTCTATATGCGCCTCTCTCCTGGTTTCTCCTCTCCTCATAAGAATGCTGTCTGCAAACTTCGAAAGTCTTTATATGGTCTGCGCCAAGCACCAAGATGTTGGTTCGCCAAGCTTTCTCAGGCTCTACTTCGTTTTGGTTTTGTTCAAAATAAGAAAGACTATTCTCTGTTTTCCTACGTCAACGGAACCACAAAGCTCTATGTCCTAGTCTATGTGGACGATCTTGTAATTGGTGGTAACAATGAAGAGGTTACTGCGAAATTCAAAGCATATCTCAGTAAGTGCTTCCGCATGAAGGACCTTGGTGTCCTTAAATATTTTTTGGGCATAGAGGTCTCACGAGCACAGAGTGGCATCTATCTGTCTCAAAGGAAATACACTCTTGACATTATTTCTGAATGTGGTTTGTCTGGTTCAAAGCCGTTTGACACACCAGTGGAACAGAATCACACACTTGGACATGCGGTTGGCGAATATTACTCTGATCCAGCTCAATATCGCAGGTTAGTCGGACGCTTAGTCTACCTTGTTATCACAAGACCTGAACTGAGCTATGCGGTGCATCTCTTAGCACAATTCATGGCAAAACCACGCAAGAAACATTGGGATGCTGCAGTTAGAGTCGTTCGCTATTTAAAGGGATGCCCAGGTCAGGGTCTCTTCTTGGACTCACAACCCTCGTTGAAGCTTGAAGTCTATTGTGATGCAGACTGGTCCGCATGCCCAAGAACAAGACGATCTCTGAATGGTTATGTCATTTTTATGGGAGACACCCCAATATCATGGAAAACAAAGAAACAACCTACTGTTTCCAGATCTTCGGCAGAGGCTGAGTACAGATCAATGTCCTACACTTATTCGGAGTTACAGTGGTTACTAGAGCTTCTTACTGCATTTGGAGTGTCTCCAACAGAGCCAATACCGATGTACTGTGACAACAAAGCCGCGTTGCATATAGCTGCAAATCCTGTGTTTCATGAGCGCACAAAACACATTGAATCTGACTGCCATATAATTCGAGATGGGTTCAAGACAAGATCATTTCTACACTACATGTTGGCACTCATGATCAGATTGCCGATTTTCTTACAAAAGCTCTTGGACGGCGTCAGTTTCACTACCTACTGTGCAAGATGGGAGTTCGAGATCTACACTCTCCATCTTGAAGGGGAGTATTAGATATATCATATATATGTTTCCTAATATGATAAATGTTAAGTTTCCAATACCTTTGGATGTAAGATCTTTTAGGATCTAGCTTTACTTGGGATGGAAGTTATCTCTTATGAGACCTTCTCATATATATATGTATGCGATGAACACATGAACAATATCACAGAAGAGAGAGTTTTTATATAGCTTTACAAAGCTTTACATACTCTGTAACTCGGTATAGACTCATTCTCTTTGTAGGCATGTTGTCTTCTGGTTAATCCCTTGTGGTATTTTGTCGTACTCTCGGACTGGATTGACCCACTTTTTTTTAATCAAAGACTGGGTTTACCCACCTCCAACAATGTCCCTGTGACTTTAAAAATCATTAGTTTGTCCGAGTCCTAACCAATGTGAAATATTTAGCAATGCCGACTCTTCCAGTTCGAGATGATATCTGAGGACCAAACTGCTGTAACCCATCGGAAGTACTTTAATTATGCAACAATGCCAACAAACAAACAAAAGAGAAGTTGTAGTTGGAATAAACTTGATTGTTTTTCTTTTATAAAAACAAATTGATTTTTTACCGCTATTCAGCTAATTATTATTCACGAGCCTATAAAATTGATTTCAGGCTCTCAGCTATTACCTATTGATTTTCAATAAGTTCCTTATTTCACAGTAATGTATGGATACTTTAAAACTAATCATAAAACACTTGACCGCTTTTTATGTTTTTAATTCCATAAAGGACGATCCTCATATCTGCATATGATTATCATTTACTGTTTATAAAGCCTAAAGGTACACATTCTCTTATCTTTTTTGAACTTTAAAAAGTGAAAAACAAATTAACCTTTTCTCATAAAGCTCATACCTAAATCAATGTTTGCAGAAAATGCCATTAATTTATGGTTGTGCCAAAAGCATAGTTCTGGTATTAAATATTTAAGACTTGCACTCATTTTTATAGAGACCAATGTAATCGTAATATCATGATTTGTGATATATATGTAAAAGTTTGAGAAAATTTATTTGGTTATTTATATCACCAAAGTGTGCTTACTTTTTTGGATACATATCTGTTTAAAACTCTAGAATTAAACGTGATTGAACTGGAGTAATAAAATAGTTGGTGATCTATCGAGAAGTGATTTGTGATATCGTACGAGTGAAAACAAAACACGGAAAAAAATCATATGATGATTGCATAATAAATAAATATGACTAATGAACTTCTAAAAAGTAATGCATCGTCCATTGCACATGAGCCCTTGGACCGAGTAAGAGGACATGGAAAATCTATTAGCTTTGGATAGTCGGACGTCACAGTAATGTTTGTAATTAATATTGGCAAGTGCTGAACTAACTATAACACACGGGATATGGACACTTGGTCATCCTTACAAGTGCGTTGTGACCCAACGATCCTGGTTTTACTAGCAAAGGTGTAACAAACATACAAGAGATTTGCTTTCAAAAAAAAAAAACTTACGAGAGAGTTCTTGCACACAAATATTTTACCCTTGAGATTAGTCGAGCTGTTCAGTAAATATGGATATCTCTTATTCAATCTTAAGAAACTGTGAATAATTGTTCGCTACATCTTGCGGTTGTGTTGGCGAGATAGGATCCTAAGTTTAAACTTACCATCATCAATGATTTTGTCCTACAATTGTTAAACGGACGTATCTATATGTGGGCACATATCTATTCTATAATGCGGTGCGAATGATTGATATTGTAATTGTTTTTACCTCAACTTTTAACTTTCACTCATCATTTCTAAGTACAAATCCCTAGGTAGTCTAAACACTAACCATACCGACAAATACCCTGTGGCCTGTGCGCTGTGCGGTCTTCAATGTTTTATACACTCATGAAGGATTTGAATTGCTCTTAATTTCCATATAAATTAACTGTTTTTTCTGCACCATGTCTAATACTAAATTTTTTAAAATTAAAATTTTATTTTTATACTTTATTATTTTTAGCAACATATTAATATAAATTTGATTTAATGAAACATAAAATTAAGTAAAAAAAATACTTTTGTTTATTTTAAATTATATTTAAGAATATATATTTGAAAATTATAATATCAGACATATTTTTTATCTATTTCTTTTGGTTAAATATATTAAATCAACTTGCATAATTAATATAAAAATTAATATAATACTTTTATAATTATCAAAAATTAAAACCAAACTGTATTTATAAAATTTATAGATACATAAAAACTAATGATTATACGAATAAAAGTTATAATTTTTTAAAAAAAGTTGTAGAAAATTTTAGTTATAAATTTTTTATAGTTATGAAAAAAAGAATTAAATAATATTTTGAAATTTTTAATGTCATATTTGAATATATAGTAGTAACACATTGCAGATCTGGCTGAGCCCATTTAAATTTGGACTTGGTTCTAAATTGGATTTTGTTATTCAAATACTTGTTTATGATTCAAAAATCTACATTTTAGTTCACAGATTTAAAATTTTTAAATAATTTCCACTAACCAAAGTTTGGTGTATTACTAAAAAGTGGTTGTTAAGAGACAATAAACATAAAATTAAACTTCAAAAATTAAACAATATTGTTGAAACCTCAGAGGAAATTTTTTTTATAATTTGAACTTTAAATGCAATTGTCCAAACATAACAATTTTAATGTGATCAAATGCCAAAATATACATGAAACTAAGTATTTGAGTTAATTATTATGTTATAGATATTTATTGGGAACTTTGAGTAACTTGAGTATTTACAGTATTTAGAATTGATTTTGGATTTGGTATGAAGTTTCTGGGTTTCTAAACTTTTTCGGATTCTTTAGATATTCGTTCAGTTTCGGTTTGGGTAAAACTCAAAATTCAAAATACTATAGAACAAAAGCCATTCAGATATTTATGACGATTTAATTCGGTTTAGACTCACCTTTGAGGGTCAAATCGGTTCGGATTTTAGGATTCACTTTTTTCACTACACCACTAGATACTAATCTATAGTCTCTAGCTTTTTAATTTTTTTTATCAAACTTTCGTTTTCTTGTTTAATTTAATTTACAATTGCTGATACAAAGTTAGTGATTAATACAGCTCAATAGACAAAAATCAGCGGTTTAAAGAAAAAAACTTGAAAACACAAACCGGCAATTTAGTGGATTCAAAATTAAATTGTTTTTCAACCATCGAGACACTTAAATTGAAAAACTACTTAATTTTGCAATATAGTAGTAATGTAAAACTTTGGAGTATATATATATATGTGTGTGTGCGCGCGCGCTAGCATCTTATATTTGTAGTAATGTAAAACTTTATTTCAAAATTAAATCGTGTTTTCAGTCAAGGCTGAAAGTTATAGAATTAACTAAGAGAAGAAGTCTGAAAGATTTAAGGTTTAAAAAGAATCAGAAGAGGCAGAGAGAAGTGCCAAATCAAGTGATCAGGAGTTCTGTCGGGACTGCAAATGGAAATGAGTTTATCTAGAACGGCTTACTTGAACTAAATACACAAAATTTGTTTGGTCATTCTCTAAGTAATTATCCTGACCTGCTGGACTAACTGATAGATAACGGTTCACAAACACGGAACTGCTCTTACTAGTAAAGGGAGTGATTCAGATCATTATGTTTGGAAACGCCAACCGAAAATTGTTGTCTTTGCGACTGAAGCGTTCAAGAAGATACCAAATCTCAAGCTCCTCTAGGTCCACTGACATCAATGAGTCTTTTGAGTATCATTATCAAATTTTGTTTTAATGAAAAAGAAAAACAAATATTAGTGTCAACTCAAACGTCTTTTCTATCTCGTAATCACAAACATTGATGTAATATTAGTGTAACAACCAGGTAAAAGAGAATTAAAACAAACCCCGTTTAAATAACGACAAATGATATTTTCTTCCGTACGAACTCATTAAGAAAAACAATTTGTGAAAAGAACGAAGTATTTTACAAAGAGGAAGCAAAAGTTACACGGTAAAAGTCGTGTGGTATAATTATGTTAAACAAATATCAGTGCTGGATATCGTCCTAAAATATTCTAACTGTATTGCTCATAAACAGAACATGCAATTCGATATGATGGCGAGACGACCACAGTAGAAACACAATGGTCAATCGCAAGAATGTTAAGGAAACTGATGGACAAAATGGCCACACAGTGACACAGATACACAACAGAGAAACAAGAACAGATGCGGTTTTTTTTGGTAATCGATGCGATTTATTTGATGCGAACGATTATAGATCTCAACCAGAGAATCACCAACATAACTATTCCAAAACAAGCACCCATGAGCACGTACAGTCCAAACAAATCATGATTGTGAAGAAAGGTGTGATCTTGTAATTTGTTATCTAACAGCTTGTACACTGTTTTGTTATGTAAATAACATTTGTAACCACTTAACCATAAGATGGGTTAGAAAACACCTAACCAGATTAAATAGACAGCTTCCGGTTGTCTTCAGTTTATCGATCGGTTCCATGTGTAGTTTCAAAGTTACCAATTATAAATTCATAAGCGGAAGTTATGTAACTTATATTAGTAATTTTTATTACTAAAATTTTCCAAAAAATATAAATAAAATTAGTATTTTTTTTTTTTGTAAAAACACATCGTTATTATGCTTAATTTAGTTTATGCATCTTTTTAAAATAGTTTCTACTTCATAGTATCATATATGACTTAACCGGAACTGAAATTATTCACAATTGAAAATATTCACAAAATGTAATTATTAATTGTATGTAAATAGTTATCGTAAATGTGAAATTTTCATCAAAATAAAAAAAAACTGTTTCTTCAGTCTATATTATTAAAACATAAATATTTAAGTTGTTTCTCCTTTTAACGAAATTGTTAATTTTCTAAAAGTATCCCTAACTTTAGAAAGAAAATTTAATTATCATTAATAGTAATTTTGTCTTTTGTTTTTTTTTGGCTTAATATTATACATATCCACTAATTTAATTTATTGCATCTATAACCTATTAATAAAGTTATTCCTGCGATCATAAATTTAATTAAATCTATAGTTCTAAACTCATTGTATGCTTATAAACAAAAAAATAAATAATCTAAATAAAATTTTACTAGCATCGATCATTACAAAATCTATAAATTAAAATGCATAACATAAATACAATGCATTTACTTTATATGAAAAATCAAACAGTTAATTCAATTTTAAAGCATATGAGAATATTATAAGATTTTTTTCTGGATTATTGTGGGATCAACCGGTACCAGTTCACGGGTTAATTGCGGGTTTTTGGGTTTTATCGGATTTCTAGTTAATAGGTTTTCATTAAATCCAAATTTTGTGGAAACATATATGTTGGTAGAACTTCTCGTAGAATACTACATAAAAACATAAACCAGTCCAGATTATATACGGCCACGGATTTTCAGGTTTGACCGCGGGTCTAGATCGGATATGAATACACTGATTTAATCTTAATTCGTATATAGGCTACACATGTACCCCATTAAACATAGTTAAATAATTTGTAAAAATAGAATTTTTTTCACATCATTTAAATGTATATGCACTAATAGACCTCAACATTTGGTTTTGGTTCAGGTATTGTGATTTTTGGTGCTTTGGTTCTAGAATTTAGGAATTATTCAGGTATTTACAAAGTTTGGTTTGGTTTCTTTTGGGTTATTTCAGTTTTTTGGTTCGGTTCAGTAAAAATTGGGAACCGACTAATATGCAAAGATATTGGGTCCAAATTAGTTCCAATTTGATTATTTTTGTTCGGGTAATTCGAAATTTATAGATACAATATCGGATAATTTGGGGTTTTTAGTATAAATATCAGGTAATTCGGGTTGTACGGATAAAAATATCAGTTAATTCATAAATGTTTTAGTATTTTGAATAAAAATTATTTGGATCATTCGGTTTATAAATAGTACTTTTAGTATACTTTGTTATTTAGAATTTGAATATAATTACTATTTGTAAGTATATAATTCGTATTTTGAAAATTCAAATATTCATATGATTCTCGGTTCAGTTTGACTTTTTGTTCTAGATATATATATATATATATATTATGCTTGGTTATTAATGAAATTTAATTTAATTTTGATTTCATTTTCTCATATTAATACGGTTTGATTGACGGTTCCAGATAATTATACCCAAACCTATACAATATCTTATATAAATATTCATTTACAAAAAATATTTAATTTTAAAAACAAATCTACGTTTTCCAATCGCGGATCAACATCTAGTACATAATTATACTCAAACTATACAATATCTTATATAATATCTTATATAAATATTCATTTACAAAAATGGTTCAACGTAATGGACTTTTAGATACGACACCATACAAGATTTTAATTAATCCCCTGCATATCTGAAACATTTTACATCAATTCGTAGTGTCATTTTGTATTTAATATGAAGTAAGGTTTTGATGTTAACTATCACTACAAGAAAACATATTTTTTACGAGGGCAATATACGTTGTAACTTCGTCGTAAACGGGGTGTTACGACGAATGAACCGCGAAACACGTTTCGTCGTAAAACGCCCGTCGTAACCGACGTTTCGTCGTAAATGACTTGTTAAGTTTACGACGAAATATATTCCTCGTAAAGCGCAGGGCAGAGATTCGTCGTAAACGACACGTAAAATTTCGTGGTAAACTCCACGTAATGGATTCGATGTAAAGCACACGTAAACATTTTCGTTGTAACACCCTCGTAAATATTTCGATGTAAACTCCACGTAACATTTCGATGTAAAGACCACGTAAAATCTTCGATGTAAAAGACTCGTAATTATTTTCGACGGTAATCAGTTGTAAATGTTTACGTCGAGCCTACATCGACGTTTCGTTTTATAATATATTTTGAATATTATTTTTAACCTCAAATATATATATATATAAATTTGAATTTATTTAAAATTCTGAATTTTAAATAATTTTAATTTTAAAACGAAATATGAAAATAAAAAACATTTATAAAAAAGCATTTAAAAGTCATAATATTTAAATTCATAATACAAACCGAAAATATTAAAAAAACTACATATCATCGAAGTAGTCGGTGGGGTTGCTCGGCTGTTGACGGGTTGGATCGGACTCTTGGGGATCTCGTACTGGCAACCCAAGAGCGGCTCGTCTCTGACTCAACATTCTCTGCATAACCGGGTTTCCCACGGCCATCACGTCTAGCAAATCCTCAAGAGAGTCTAAACGAACCTGCTGGCTATCCATTCGAGCTTTCATCTGAGAAGTCTCTTCATCCCGTCTCGAAGTGTATGACGAAGTTGCCCTTGCAACTTGGTTAACGGAGCCTATACCGACTATTCGGCCCTTCTTTCTAGGAGCCAGCTATAAAATTAAAACATATATTAATATAGTTATTAAAAATAATGAAAAAAAAAATTTTAGTTGTACTACCTCTTCGAAGATTCGGTCGGCTTCTTCGGTGGACAATGTGACGGGTAATCCATCGGGAGACTCCTGAGTTAGTTGCGTCTCCCGTTCTTCAATCCGAGTAGCCACTGCTTGAGCGAGTTTCTCTGATGCAGGATCCACAAAAACTCCGTCGGATGTGGCGTGAGTCATCTTGAATAGGTCAGACAGAGATGGTAAGACTCCCGTCTTCTCCAACTACAAAAAAAAAATATTAAAAGTTATATTAATTGAATATTTTAAAATAAATATTTAAAAACAAAACTTACAACGTCTAGACGGATGCCTGCATGTGGTTTTTGGCCGGTTCTGTGAAGCATGGGCAAATTACCATCTTTATCCTTCGTTCTTCGAGAAGCCGAGCACGAATTGGCCTTTTTGATCGAAGACGGGTGCTTCCAATAGGCGATGAGGCCATCCCACACATCCGTCGTGAGCTCAGTGGGCTTTCCCTCATACCCGTCGAGCTCCCACTTGTCCTTCCAATCGGAGACTGTGTTGCAGAGGCGGATCTTTGCTTTTGCAACGAATTCCGCCTTCACCATCTCGGTGATTCCCAAAGACCAATGCCACTTTTGCTGAAACACAAAAAATTTGAAAAAATTACAATTAATAATAATATTTAAAAAATATATACATATTTAAAAGTTAAAATTTAATTAAATTTAAAAATCTTACCGCAAACATTTTAAACCACGTGATCTTAACGTGATTTGGAGTCTTGCTCCAGTTCGGATATGCCCCGTCGTAGTAACCCTTAATCGTTTTCGAAACGCTCCGGCCAACACGGTTATTAGCCCCAAACCTGAAAGGAAAACAATTTAACCGTTAGAAAATAAAAATATTTTAAATTTTTATGTAATAAAAATTAATAACTTACCAATAAGTTCCTCGGGGTCTATCGGGGTCTAGAACATCCAAACCCTCTCGTCCGGGCTGGGCAAGCAAATCCTCTACCGTATATCTCGCGAATGGGGCATATGAAGGCACACGCAAATCCGGATGAACTGCACCTTCTGGGACAGGCTCAGGTGCAGCCGCTGGAGGAGGAGGTGGAGGCATATGCGGTGGAGGCATTTGCGGTGGAGGCATCTGCGGTGGAGGAGGACTCCAAGCAACTCTCTGAGAAGGCTGAGAGTCTGGAACTGCGGTGGAGGATGATGGACCAGAAGACGATGGACCGGAAGAAGATGTACCGGAACCATCGTCGCCAAACAAATCTCTATAACTAGGTGCTCTGGATTTTCTTCTAGGAGCCATCTAAAAAAAATTAAAATAAATTTTATCAGTTACGACATAATAAAAATATTATTCCGTTACCTAACTAATCACCTAAACTAATTACCTAACTAATCACCTAAACTAATTCCGTTACCTAACTAATCACCTAAACTAATTTAAAAAAAAAAAAAAGAGAGAGAGAAGAGAGAGTTTACCTTAGAGAGAGCAAAGGAATTTGGGAGGAATGAGCGAGGCAGCCTCGCTCTCGGCGTCCCCTTATATAGATTAGGATTCGTCGTAAAATCGACGTAAATTTACGACGAAATTACCAGGCCCGCGTTTTTCCATTTACGACGAATTTACCAGGCCCGTGTTTTTTAATTTACGACGAAATTACCAGGCCCGTGTTTTTCGAGTTACGACGAAATTACCAGGCCCGCGTTTTTCCATTTACGACGAAATTACGACGCTTAACCCTAAACACCGAGAATGAAATCCCTAAACCCCAAAGTGACATATCATCTAACATCATATCTTATATCATACTACTTCTTACTCTTTCTTTTAGAAAATATTACAATAGAGAAATCTAACATTTGATACATATATTACATCACTCTAAATCGTTTTCGTTCTCATCACTATCATTACAATCATCATCGTCGCTTCTCTCGAACTCGTCTTCACGTGCTTCATCTGTCGCATCTTCGGGAATATCTTCATATTGAAAGTTTTGCGGGTCGATCAAAAGGATTTCATCAGTTGGTTGTTCTGGTACCTCAACTTCAGTGATAGCGTCTTCTTCTTGCAAGGGCGGTTCTTCTCCAACGACAATGCGTCCACGAGGTGTAACTTTGATAGCAGTTACCCAGTTTATCCCGGAAGTTCGAAGCCGAGGATAAGGAAGGAAGCTAACTTGCTCGGCTTGTGAAGCTAAAATGAAAGGCTCAAATTTGTTGTATCTTCTCCCAAAATTGACATCCACAACACCAAATTTGTTATACCGAATCCCTCGGTTCACAACAGGATCGAACCATTCACATTTGAAGATGACGCATTTTAGCTTCAATAACCCCGGAAATTCCACTTCAATAATCTCCTGCAATATCCCGTAAAAGTCTGTTTCACCTTTCACACATATTCCGTAGTTACTCGTTGCCCGATGTCTCCCATACTCGTATGTGTGAAAGGTAAATCCTCGTGTGAAATACATAGGTGATGTGGTGACCTTTGCAACTGGACCTTGAACCAATTCATGAAACCATACGGGATAATAAGGATCGTCATAATCAACCTGCAAAAAACATATATATATTCTTAAACACTTACTTAATTAATATAATAGTATGAGATATATTACCTGTGATTTTAACCACTTGACAAAGTGCTTATCTTTACGTGTATCCACATCAGTTGCAGATATTCCTGGTATTGCTTCTTCAACTTGAGATACAAACATCCTGCAAATTGAACAAATAATCAAATCATACATAATTAACTTCAATTCATATAATTAACATTCACAAAAAAATTTACCTTTCAAAGTAACGGGTCATTGCATCCTCGCAATTGAGCAGAATATAAGTGTGGGCACTATGTTTATCTTCTTTACATGACCACCATACTTCTTTCGTTTTACCACCAAACCGTCCAATTTCGCAGAAAATGTCAGGAACACCATCAATTGGATATGATGTCGGTACTCCACCATCATCATATCTTCTAGGAACTCTTTTTCTCGTACGAACAGTTGGAGCAAAGTAGTATGATGTGAAGTTAGATGTTTCGGCTGTCAAACTCCCTGCAACTATTGAACCTTCTACCTTTGCAAGATTTCTTGCTTTCCCCTTCAAATGTTTCATCTGTCGCTCATACGGATACATCCATCCGTTGTGAACAGGTCCACGAAGCAATGCTTCATACGGTAGGTGGACAACTAGATGCTCCATGACGTCAAAAAATGAAGGAGGAAATATCTTCTCCAGGTTGCACAATATGATCGGAATGTTCTGATGAAGTTGTTCGATGACTTCTTCTTTGAACGTACGTGTGCTAAGATCTCTGAAAAATGCTCCGATGGCTGTATATTTTAAAAGGAATCAAATTAATAACATTTCGTAACATAGGTATATATATAAATTTATAATTACCTGCAAGTGCTTCGTGGACATTTGCTGGAAGGAGCTCGGCAAAAGCAAATGGAAGCAGTCGTTGCATAAACACATGACAATCATGACTTTTCATTCCGGAGAACTTTTGACCTCGTTCAATACATCTTGACATATTTGAAACATAACCATCAGGAAACTTAACTTCCGATGCAACCCAGTCAAACAAGGTTGTTTTCGCTGCTGATGACAACCGGAAGATGGGAACAGGAACGTTTCCATTGCTCTTGATATGTAACTCACTTCTTGAGCAAATATCAGGTAAGTCCATCCTTGACTTTTTGTTATCTTTTGTCTTCCCAGGGACGTTAAGTAATGTATTCATGATGTTCTCAAAAAAGTTCTTCTCGATATGCATGACATCCAGATTGTGGCGTAAGAGAAGATCCTTCCAATACGGTAGCTCCCAAAATATACTCTTCTTATGCCAATTGTGAGATACACCATACCCATCAGGCATATTTCCAGGAACATGCCAATTTCCTCCAACCTTAACTGTTTCCTGAGCTCCGTAATAATCAATGTCCGCTTCGATCTGCTGGCCGGTGAGATATGGAGGAGGACTGTCTCTGACAATTTTTTTGTGTCGAAACAATGTCTTGTTTCTTCTGTACGGATGGGCAAGTGGAAGAAACCGACGATGACAATCAAACCAACAACTCTTCCTACCATTCTTCAGTTGAAAAGCATCCGTGGATCCAAGACAATACGGACAAGATAATCTTCCATGTGTTGTCCAGCCAGACAACATCCCATAAGCAGGGAAATCACTTATCGTCCACATCAGAACTGCTCGCATCGTAAAATTGGTTTTCAAGGAACAATCGTACGTCCTCACCCCTTCTGACCACAATTGCTTTAGCTCTTCTATCAACGGTTGAAGAAAAACATCAAGAGACCGTTTTGGATGCTTCGGCCCTGGGATTAATATGGTCAAAAATAGAAATTCTTGTTCCATGCACATATCCGGCGGTAAATTATACGGCGTAAGAATGACTGGCCACAAAGAATATTGTCTACCAGACATTCCAAATGGACTAAATCCATCGGTGCATAACCCAAGATAGACATTCCGAATATTTGTAGCAAAATCTCCGTGTACCTTGTTGAAATGTTTCCACGCTCTTGCGTCTGATGGATGTGCAACCTCACCATCTCTCTGGACATGTTCGGCATGCCACCTCATCGACGCAGCAGTCCTCTCAGATTGATATAATCTTTTCAATCTGTCTGTAATTGGTAGGTACCACATCCTTTGGTACGGTACCCTATTCCTCCCACGGCCTTGCGGTTTGAATCGTGGTTTTTTGCAGAATCGACACTCTTCTAACTTGTCATCTTCCTTCCAGTAGATCATGCAGTTGTCGATGCAAACATCAATCATCTCCGAGGGTAACCCAAGACTATAAACCAATTTCTGAATCTCATAATAAGATTCAGCAGACACGTTGTCTTCTGGCAAATACTCTTTAAACAACTCCGCCCATGCATCCATGCAATTCTCAGGTAAATTATGATCCGTTTTAATATTCATCATCTAGCTGCTAGAGACAATTTAGAGAGACCTTCTCTACAACCAGTGTAGATTGGTTGATTTGCAGCATCTAGCATTTCATAAAATCTTTTTGCATCCAAATTAGGTTCTTCTACATTTCCAGTTCCATCTGCTATTGTTGTAGTTGTTTCTAAAAATGCATCACTAATCATATCTTGAACCCTATCATGATCTACCATCTGCTCCTCTTGATGATAATTATATTCATTATGCACATGATTCGGTTCTTCATTATGATGAGCATCCTCAAAATTAGCATTACTACTACTAGCTTCATTTCCCCCATAACCCTCTCCATGTTGATACCAAATGTAATACTGTGGTGTAAATCCTCTGTTTACTAAATGATTCCATACAGTTTCACTACGTGCAAATTTCGAATTTTTGCATTTTGAACAGGGGCAGAACATCTTACCGCTTTCCTGCGTGATCGGTGTACAGCCCGCCTGGTGCATGAATGTCTCTAGCCCGTTCAGAAATGCATTCGTCACTCTCCCGTCGGAATCTTTGTGCAAATACATCCAACTTCGTAATCGTAAATACTACCGCCACCGACCATTTTTTCTACTATTTTTTTTTAAATTTTTTTTTTTTCCGTTTGTGTCTTGTGAGGAAGAGAGTTGTGTGTTGTGAGGAAGAGAGTTGTGGGAAATGACATATATATAGAGAAATTTTCGAGTTGGGTAGTTGAAATATAACAACGATTTTACAAGGGAAAGTTTACATGGATTTTACATAGTTTTTTTACAACGACTTTACAACGAACTCGATAAGTTTTTCACCTAAATATAACGGTAACATGATTCGTTGTAATATCGATGTAAAATTTCATTTTCGACGTACTTACGTCGTAATATTACATGGCGTTTACGACGAAATTTGGTTTCGTCGTAATTGCGTTGTTACCCCACCAATTACTATTTCTAAACAACGATAAGGAACCTGTGTCGTTCGTCTGTCTGCCAATTCAGTGGAACGACAAGGAGAAAGTGGACGGAAGTGCAGCTGGTTTGTACTTGAGAGGAACCTTTGACGATGGTCGGAGGTTTCACTCAAGTATAAACCAACTTCACTTCCCTCCATTTTCTCCTTATCGCTCTACTGAATTGGCAGACAGACGAATGACTCATATTCGTTATCGTTATCTTCGAAATAGTAATTGGTGGTTCGAGAAGAAGAGAGTTGTGTGTTGTGAGGAAGAGAGTTGTGTGTTGTGAGGAAGAGAGTTGTGGGAAATGACATATATATAGAGAAATATGGTAAGTTTTACATGGATTTTACATGGAAAATTTACAACGCGTTTACAACGAACTTAGGTAAGTTAAAGCACTTTCAATACACGTTTTCACCTTTATGTAACGGTAACATGATTCGTTGTAATGTCGATGTAACGTTTACAACTATTTTGCATTCCACGTACTTTCGTCGTAAACTTACATTAACTTTACGACGAATACATTTCGTCGTAAATTACCATCGAGTTTACGACGAAGTCATGTCGCGTCGTAATTGCGTTGTAAAGCTTATGTAAATTTACGAGGAAATAATTTCCTCGTAAAATACCGTTGTTACTGCTACGTTTTCTTGTAGTGATGTACTAGTTAATAAAATATGTTTAAAGAACTGCTAATCTAGATCTTGAGGATTTTACCTAATTTCGAGTATAGATCTTGTATATCGTATTAATAGAATTTCATGTTCAAATAAATTGTTTTCTAGATATTGAGGAATGGTACTAACTTAATACTAGTTAACTAATTGGTGCCGTCTGAAAGATGTTATTGTTGTTGGCTAAAAACGCCAAAACGGTTTTTGTCTTAGGCATAGCCGGGCGCTTAAGAAAAGTTGATTAAATAATAATTGTCACTAAATTAAATAAATGTTTAGGTAAGTGAAGCAACCCAATACATTGAATCCAATGGAAGACAGAAGACAATAACTCTTTTTATAATCCGCCGGTCTTATCTCAGATCACATGCTTATCAAATTTAGTGGCTTGTCGTTTCCCATCCATGTCTACGCTGCGTGTATGCATAATGCATACATTAAATACAAACTTGAATTTTAATTTATCCATTCTTTTTTTTTGTCAACTTAATTTATCCATTCATTCTTGTTTTTATCACGTATGTTGGGATATATACCGCTACTAAAAGAAGAATAAATTTATTAAAGCAACTTCTATCTAATCTTGTGTGAATTATCTCACAAGGCTACATTTTTTTTTTTTTTTTTTTTTGACGTCAAACGGGTATTCTATTACTCAAGCTTGAGGTGGTTTGGGTAACCAGACCGGAATAGAACAACCAACAAAATGTAACTTCCTATGGAAGGATCTAGTAGTCTTGGCTAAAAAATCTGAAAAATGATTGCGCGCTCGAGGAACATGAATGATGTTGAAATCCGGAAAGCAAATCAGCAGCGTCTCTATCCTTTCCAATTCTGTCGCAAAGCTGGGCCATGCATGAGGATCCTTTATCATTGCTATCAGCTCCTTGCAGTCTGTCCCAAAGTTCTGGCACGTTGAGTGTTGCAGCATATTCTCCATTGCCCATCGCAGAGCCTCTACCTCCGAATGCAAAGCTGATTCTCGTCGATTGAGATTTCTTGTCCCCAACAGTTGAATGTTTCCTCCACTGTCCAACCAGGCCCATCCACATCTAGTATACTGAGCGGAGGCTGTCCAAGATCCATCTAGCAAGCAAATGTTCCCCAAGCTTATGACTTGGGTCTCCGCTGAAATGACTTCTTGTACCATAGGTTGTACCACTTCATTCGCATTAAACCATGCCTGACATTCACTCTCTGCATGTCGGACTGTCTCCAAAGGATCTCTATCTATTCCCCTGAAAAGTTTGTCATTCCTAGCCTTCCAAATGTATCAAATTATCCAGGGATAAGGATCCTTGCCCTGTTCCGGTTCGATAATGTTGTTTTTTCTCCAGAATAGGTAATCCATATTTGCGTAAATGCTTGATACATGAAATAGGCCAGGACTTGACGGGGTAGATGCTAAGGTCCAGACCTGTAGAGCCGGTGGACACTCGAAAATAGCATGGGTTACAGATTCTTCTAGCTCACCACATCGTGGGCAGTAGTTGTCACATCTCATATTGCGTCTCGCTAGATTCCTCGTTACTGCAACATGGCCAGATAACAGCTGCCATATAAGATGACATATCTTCGTAGGTGCTTTAACCTTCCAAGCAAAGGCTTGAAGCTCTGTGATACTCGGTTCTAGGGCTTCCTTTTCCCCCTCTATCTTTAGCTCATTCTGGGCGACCCAATATCCAGATTTAACCGTATATTGGCCATTCCTTGTATAATGCCAACAGAATGTATCCCGACGATGTGTCGAACTTGTGGCCAAACTCCTTATTAGCGGTATATCCTCCGGGTTGACATACATCTCCAAAAGTCCAACATCCCACTCTTTCGTTTCCGGGTCAATGAAATCACTAACTCGCATATTAGGATGCATCACCGGCGCCAAAGGGAGAGCTGGTCTCGCAGGGGTCGTTGGAATCCATGGATCCTCCCACACCTTTACATCATAGCCTGAATGTATCTTCTGTCTGATTCCCTTCAGAAGCAGCTTTCGCGCAGCACTAATACTAGACCACACGTACGATGGGCTACTAGCAGAGATTACTCTAAGTGGCGAACTCATCCTGTAGTATCTTCCCCTTAAGACCCGAGCGACCAAAGAGTCTGGGAATTGAACTAGTCTCCATAGTTGTTTTGCCAATAATGCCAAATTGAACTCATGGATCATGCGAAAACCAATCCCACCCTCTTCTCTTGGTAAACAGTCTTCTCCCATTTCGCCCAGTGTAGTCCTCTTTTTGGTGGATTTGAACTCCACCAGAATTTAGCAATGGCACTTGCAAGGTTTTCACATATCTCCAAAGGGAGCAGGAAAGTAGACATTACATATGTCGGAAGAGCTAGCAGAATGGATTTAATCAACACTTCCTTTCCTCCTTTTGAGAGCCATCTGCCTGTCCATCCATTCACTCTATGCATCAGCTTATCCTTTAGAAACGCAAAAAGTTTGCACTTAGATCCACTTATGTCTTCCGGGATTCCTAGATACGTTCCCATTCCACCTTCATTTTGGATTCCCAGCACATCTTTAATCTCTTGTCTACGTGTCGCATTAATCCGCTTACCAAAGAGTAAGGACGATTTATCAAAGTTGATGCATTGGCCTGAAGCTTTACCATACATCCTGACTACTTTCATTACTTCTTCACATTCACGGAGCTCCGCCTTGCAGAAGAAAAGGCTATCATCAGCAAAAAGAAGGTGGGACACCGATGGACACGCGCGTGTAACACGCATCCCCGTTATCTTCCCTTGGCTCTCTGCATGATTAAGAAGGCTAGCGAGCGCTTCCGTGCATAGAATAAAAATGAAAGGAGACAAAGGATCTCCTTGACGTAGACCTCTACCTGGAACTATGTTTCCTCTGGGCTCACAAGGCTACATTAAGAGACCGGTTTAAGTATGTTTTCATACCATACAACTAATGTTATTAACTTGGTTCTGATATTAGTGATATATATACAGTAAAAACTCTATAAATTAATAATGTTTTAACTATAATAATTTATTAATTTATAGATATGTCAATTTAAATAGATTTTTTAGATTTATATTAAAATGATTTAAAAGATGAAAAATAATTTATTTCATATTATTATATTATTAAAATTATATAAATTTTTATTTCATCTATTTAATTAAATTATTGTATATTTTATGTGCGCTGAATATGTATGATAAAATATAAATGCTTTCTATTTTAATTAGAATATTATATATCTTATTATCCTATAGAAATATATCATATTTTAAGATTTTTTAGATTATTAATTTATGATTTATGATAAGTTATATAGTAGTTATTGATTATAATGAGATCATATATTCATATACTTAACTAAAAATAAATAAATATTATATTTTGGTTATTTTATTGAATTATTTTATATTTTACACAGATCTAATTTAAATTATTTTTTATTAATTTATCGTATTTATTAATTTATCAAATATTAATTTACTAATTTATTAATTATTAATTTATACAAATGAAGCATGCCACCTCGTGGAATCTTAAAGCATGAAGCAGTATAATGTTAAACTAAGTGTTATTTTACTCAGGTTGAAAGCTTTTTGTACGTACAAATGTTCGAAAGTTTGGTATGCACGATTTTATATACGGTATAAAATGAACTTTCTAACCATTTTACGTTGTACAATATTCTAATGAGGATGCAATTAAGAACATAAATATATTATGTGGATAAATGTATGATATACCTCTGAGGTTCAAAATAAAGAACATATATATTAGGGGTGGGCAAAAAATCCGAACCGAACCGATCGAACCGAACCGACTGAACCGAAACCGATTTGAACCAAACCAAACTCCATTTCAAATCATTCGGTTGAAGAGTTTTCCAACCCGAATGGTTCAGTTCAGTTCGGTTTAAACTGAACCGAACCGATAAACCGAAGTGTTTTTATAATTATTTAAATTAAAAATATTAGTGATATCAAGATATTAAAATCCTAAGACTTAGCCCAAGTAATTTTCTTTTGCACGAAGGAAATCCTAATATAATTTGATTTCCATGACACTTCGTCTAACTTTTGTAATATTTGTCATTAAGCCCACATAATTTCCATGTTAATTGTTATAAAGTTATAAACTATATTTGTAACTTTTAAAAGGATTTTTATTTGGTTTAATATTGAATTTAATTTACATACTTAATTTTTTATTATGACCAACGCGATTATTTCATGACAATCATACATTTATGTATTAAAACATGATTTCTTGTACAATAAATAAACTAAGAGAAATCTGATTAAACCGAATCGAACCGAAATACAAAATGAATCGAATACAAACCGAACCGAATATAAACCGAACCAAACATAACTGAACCGAAATCAATCCAAACCAAACTAACTATGGTTTACTTCAGCTGGAAAAATTCTAGAACCGAACTAACCAAACCGAACCGAACTCGAACCGAACCGATAAAATAACCGAAGTGCCCACCCCTAATATATATATTAAGGTGAGTTTTTATAGGATCATGTAAACATGTAAAGAAACATGATACTAAAACTACGATCAATTAAAATTCAAAAAAAAAAAAACTACGATCAATTATCTTCAGATTTTTTTGTACAATAAAAATGAACAATAATTAAATAGTGTAGGTAACATAGTAAACATCTGTTTATAGCGCAAAATGGTCGTATCAAGTGTATAAATATGATCAGATAGCTGCCGACAAAAGAAAAAAGAAACATAGAGGTCGAAAAAGATAAGGCTTGAGTTCTGACGAAATAGTTAGATGCGGAAATAGTTGGGAGTGTGAAAGAATGGCATGTTCATAAATAATGAAATTAGGCAATCTAAGGACTTTGTTCATTACTTTCGCATTTAGCTAGTGTTTAGTCCTCTATATTTCCTATTTCATATATAAATGCTAATGTTCCAACAAATTATATTTGAAAATGTTAATAATATATGTGAAACCTCCTACATACAATGCAACGAGACAACAAAGGTTGTATCTGGCATTATTCTTATTCCTTACAGTCCCACGTTCTCCATTGTCTCTTCCAATAAAAATCATAAACATTTATAATAGTTTTAATTTTGTATATAGTTTCCGGTGTTTTGTATACTAAATGAATTATCCGAGTAGCTAGCCAAGATGTTAACCTAAAATTGTGTTGTTTGATTTGTTATTACCATATCGGGTTGATGGTAAAAGACGAAATAGTAAAACATGTATACAATCTAAATATAGAAACACAACAAAAGTGTAATGACTCGCCGTTCACGTTTAATGGACCATCTACGTCCGTTCATTCGGCCTGTGAGATCTGTTTCCTCTGACAATCGTTGTATTAATTTTTTCAAAATACGAAAATCTTATTTACTGACTATGTAATCACCACATGATATTTTTCCATGTTTTGACCTTACTCGCACAGTACCGCGAATCACTTCTCGATAGATTATCCATCTTTCCACTACTTTAGCTCAAGCACGATTTACTCTAGAATTCTAAATATATGGGTGATGGAAAAGGTAAATCAATTTTGTTGACATAGCAAAATCAATCCTCTAAACTTTTCTATATATCACAACTCGGGATGTTACAATTCACCCCCTCTAAAAAAATGCAACGTCCTCGTATGCGCCTACGACAGGTCTCACGATGCTTCTCGGATCAAAACCGAGATGGCTAACCAGCTCTGATACCACTTATAACGTCTCGCCTGACTACGACTAATGGGCCAGCCACTCCCATTCACTCGGCCCGTAGGCCCCATCACATTTGACGGTCGGTGCCTTAATTTTTCCAAAGCCCGAAAGTCTTGTTTACTGATCCTGCAATTACCACATGATATTTTTCCGTGCATTGGCCTTACTTACACGGTATCACGAATTACTTCCCGATAAGTCATCCATCACCCTCTTTTTCCTATTTTTACTTTTTTCCTAATTATTTTTATACATAAGAAAATGCTAATATACTCATATATAACTATATATATATATATTATTAAAACTGAAGTACCATTTGGTACTGTTTAGAAACAAAGATAACAATATAAATGAAAATTGTTTGGAAACATGAATATCATTATAAAAAAAGAAGTATATTGTCATTTTAGTAATTTCATTAATATTGAACAAAAAAAAATAATTTCATTAATATAATTACATTAATTATCTTTTCCATAATTCAGTCAGTTTAGCAATGTCATTAATTATATTGTCTGAACAATATACTACATCATTAATTATTTTACCATAATAAAAAATACAGATTTTTATTTATTAGTTAATCAACATTAATTTTGTGTATAAAATCAAAAATGTAAAATAACTGGATTTTGCATATGGTTAAACGTTCGTTAGTTTGTTTTACTAAAACGTTTTTTTTAGTTTCAATCGGTGAAAAATTACGTAGCAAAAACATAATTCAAAAAGATGTTTTTGTGAATAAAATAATAAATTAAATTAAAATGATAAAGATGCATTACATTTATTGTCACTTAATTTTTCACTCAGTATAATTAGTTTACTATATAAAAAAATCTTTTTATTTTACTTAATTTAGTCAAACACATAGAAATAGTCATTTTTATTAGTTTATAATATCAGTTAGGCACGAACATAGACTATCCATTTAGGTACGGGTTATTTTTTTTTGGATATCGTTTTTTTTAAATTAGACCCTACTTGAATATTATGAATTTATGTGTGGGTTTTGAGTTGAGTCATTCTGGGTCTGGATGAGTTCAGTTCTGATGTATAGAAACCTAAAAATAACTAAATAACAAATGTATCTGAAACGGGTTCGGATATTTGTACCAAAAATAATTATATTACCCGATTCGGTCCAGATCTTTAGAATATAATTGGTTATACTACGATTCATCTAAAATATATAATACTAATTATGAAAAATAAATATCAATGTATAAAAATATAAGAATCAATATCTACGGGGTCAAGCTCTAGTTAATTACTTATTTAACAAGTCAAAATATGTGTATATGTATTTCAGTTTCTCGGGCAGTTCATAAGGAAATCTAGGAGCCTCTCGTGGTTTCATAGAATATTTGATAAAATTATACGTTTTCTATCACTGTATAAAATACTAATTCAATTTCTTATCTATTTATAAAATAATACCCCATTGTTTTGTTTTGTTCACTCTTGAATTCACGTAGAGCCAATGATTGTAACCATCGTGCAACCTCCGCTGATCAAGTATTTTAAAAGGTAGGGGCCAACTTTGTTATCTTATTTATTTTGGGAGCATCCATGCGGATACATAACTTTTGAGTTTAACTATCAGAAGCCAGAGCACAAAACCCTCTAACTTACTCTATTATTTTTCCTAACTTACTCTAATTAATTATAACTAAAAAGGAATTTTAAGAGTTAGTGATGTAGTTATTAAAAATTGATACTTTAGATATTACTGATTCGATGAATTTACTACTTGAAATGAAAAACTTAATGCAGTGGCGAAATAGTCTAGCAATTTGACCTAGATCTTTCGTTTAAAATAAAATGATCTAGGCTTGGAAATTTCGGTACTTATACGACCAATTGAAACAGTTGATTTAGCTATGTTGAGAATTTTTTTTTTGCGTCAATTTTCATTTTGTTAGTGTTTGAAATTTTTTAAAAATACGCGAAGATAATTCTTTTGACAATTTTATACTTCCAACTGGTGTAGAGTAACAATTTGATGGGTAAATATATTTTCTAGTATATATAGAACTTCGATATTAAAACTTAAATACTTACCAATGTTTGCTTAAATTTAGCAATAATGACCACTAAAACGCGTTCGAAAGTTAGCATTTAAAACGCGTAAGTTAAGCGTATTATTGTACAAAAACACATATCATGCCGTTAGAAATTCCATTTCAGTCTTCTGTCATGTAAATCGCCAACTTCGTGTGTTACTCATTAATACAAAATAATGCTTGCATTGTATGGAAATACATAAATACAACAAAACATTTTATGGAAATTAATTTAAAGCCATACGAAGCGAGGAGGCATTAAGTTCAAAGTAACAGTATAATAAAATAAAAAATAATAACAATGGAAGTTGCTGACTTAAGATTTCATACATGTCAATCAATCAAAGTGCTGTAATAACAAATATGACATATAATATATATATATATATAATCGTTGACACTATATATAAAATTTAGTCTCTCTTAAAAGATAATAGATTTGTTCTTTTAAGTATATTTCTTGAATTTTAAATAAACATTAATATAAATAATTAAACATCATAAATTTCCATGTTGTGTACAAAAATGCCATGCATGTATATAGGTATAAAAATGGTAAAAAAAACTGTCATGCACGGTTATATGTTTACATGTTGTGTATAAATGTCATGCATGATAGTCAAGAAAAAGAAAAATAAGTATTAAGAAACTAAAAATGGTAAAAGTAAGAATAACGAATTATTTCAAGGAAGAGACAAAGTCCCCGGCTAAAGTGGGAGAGGTTTTAGGAAATAAAGCTCAGTGCTGTTCGGAGAGAAAGGACAAATATGGAATCTAACCAAGTTTTCGAGTCAAACAAAATTAATCATTTTCCTTTTTTATTATTTTGTTTTTATTTTTTTTGCGTATGACATGACATGAACGCCCATCTCCTTGTCCTCTCTTGCTGTGGGTTCTTCTTCTCAGCTATAAGAATACCCACAATATTTCCCCTGCAACGCCCTCTCTCTCTCTCTCTCTCTCTCTCTCTCTCTACTCTCTCCCCTTTCTCTCGCTCTAAGAATCTAGAGAAGAACAGACAAAACAATATGGAAGAGTTGGGTTCTATTTGGTTTTACCAAGAGGTTTGTTCTCTTAATAATTTGCATGAAGATTATGTTCATGTCTTCGCATTTTTATGTATGAGCAATTCTAGAGTTCTATAGCTTTTGAATTTGGCTTCGTCCTTCCGAATTATTGTGTGTCTGTGTAATTAAGATGTGATTAAGATAGTTAATTGGAGTTTTTGGTTTATAATAATTCACATTTGGTGTTTTTGAGTATTGTATCTTCTTCTTTTTTTTCTTTCCGACATTTCACTTTTATTTCCGACATTAAAAAAACTCAAGATCTATGAAAATCTATAAGAACAATCCATTTCACCTACAAAAATGTGACTTGTTGTACTTTTCTGCCATTTAACTCAAAATACTATTTTTCTTTTGTCTTTTTATTTAATTATTATTATTTTAAAATTTTAATTATTTTCAAGCCCTGACGTTTATATATATTTATGATTAATGTATGTTTGGTTTACATTTAGTAACGTTTTGAGTGAATTCTTGACCCCATGAACGCAAGGTTGTTATCTCACATCATTAGGAAAAAAAAAGCCAATGCATTTTATAGTTTATCATCTTTTTCAATATACTATTTTATTTCTTTTTGGAGCAAATTCAGTATACTATTTTCTAGATGTTGATTTCTTCAATGATTCGGTTCGTTTTTTATTAACTAATTTCTGACTTTTAGTTCTTTCTTTTCATATAATAACTACTTTTTTATCTTCAAAAAAAATAACTACTTTTAACATTTTGATATTTATTACAGAGTATGGATGAATTAAGACAAAAGCTTCAATACACTTCCTTTGAGCTTGAAGCTGTGAAAACAAAAGCCAATGAAGAATCAAAGCTTCATCAAGACGAAGTGAATAGTCTTCTTCATCTTCTCAAACTCGCTCGTCAAGAAAGAGATGAAGCTAAAGATCAATTACAGAAACTCCTCGCAATTAGAACTAACTCGAGCATCACTGAGTCTAACTCGCACGGCTCTTCACCGGTTGACTCGTTCCTCGAACCGGTTTCGTCTCCCGAATTCTCCAACTTCAACATTTTACCGGAACCGGTTCACCAAATCAAATTCAGAAACCGACCCGTTAACCGGATAAGTAATTTTCAGCAGAGACCGGTTAAGATCGATCCAGCTGAAGCATTGATGAATGAGATCATAAAAGGCAAAACTTTACCGGAGAAAGGGAAGTTTCTTCAGACTGTGATGGAGTCAGGACCGTTGCTTCAGACACTTCTTGTCGCCGGTCCTCTTCCAAGGTGGCGTAATCCTCCGCCGCTTCAACAGAGTTTCAGGGTCCCGCCGGTTTCGAACTCGTATGATATTATGAAGGGTTGTTCAACGAAGACAACGACGTCAATGCTCAACTTCAGAAGCTGTTCTGTTCCTGGAATTGCTACTGGAATGGAATTTGCTAAGCGACAAAGATTTCATTAGTATTTTACTATCTTTTCTTCTTGCTCTGCTTTGTTATGGTTATTGAGTTAGCCGCCTGGGATTATATTATTTGTAAAGATTTTATAAATGGGGTTATGAGAGTTTGTGTGTACATTGAAGTATAAACGCTTTGAGATTCATGGATTTATGTATTCATGAATCTTTATTTCAAGCATTTACCATATATTGTCCTGATTCTTGAATCTCTACAAATTTTGCTTCAATCTATAATTGTAACATTCTGATTTTGTATATAGTATTAGATGTGAATTTTTTAAAATTAAATTGACTCGATCTATGTTTTCGAAATACATAAATGGGTAAATCTGTCTGAGGTAGAATAGTGAAATAATGGATATCAAATATGATTTGCATTACGTAAATAAAATTAAAATTATGTGAGTATTACATGATATGTAAGAAAGTCTTCCGAGACTCTAAATATCGACCGTGGCCGGATAACGTACTGATGTCAATCAACCACATATTGAATGGGCAGAAGAAGGTGACTTGTGAAGTGGAGGCGGTCAGAGAGTTACAAACTTACAATAATATTTTTATGAATAAACAGTAGTTTCAGTGCTTTTGTTTTAATTTGGAAATATGACATTTGTTTCCTAAATAATTTGTTTAATATAAACACAAAACGTCAAATGTAAAGTACTTTCCGTTTATTTTCGATTAATAAAATATAAACGTTTGTCTAAAGACTCTAAACTACCTATTATAACAAAATATAAACATCAATATGTATATAACTTATTTATGATGAAAATATACCCATTAGTACCTATTTTTAGCTTGGAGATCAGTGTGTGCCTAACTCTTAGTAGTTGTTAAGTATAAAGATCAAAGATCATAAACGTGGGAGAGACAAATCAGAGATAGAGGAGACTTGGTCTTGTTTTTGGAAAAATATTAAGTAAAGACAATACTGTTTATGGGTTGGATTGTGACCAGTGTTTGTGGTGGCTTTTGGTCTTGTTCATATGACATATATACAAGTTAGGCGAAAGACATGTTTTGTTTCCTTAGTTGCATCTGGCATGAGCGGCCATCAACCACTAGTTTGAAAGAAGATGCATTGCTCTATGGGAGACAAGCCATGACAGAGGAGACTTGATTTTTGGTAAAGAAAAACTAAGTAATGACAATACTGTTTTATGGGTTGGACTATGACCAGTGATTGAGGTGGCTTTTGGTCTTGTTCATGCATACAAGTTAGGCGCAAGACATGTTCTGTTTCCTCAGTTGCATCTGCCATGGACGGCCTTCACCTTCAACTAGTTTGAAAGACGGTGCATTGTTTTGTGACTTCGGTGTCAAGTCACTGTTACATAAGTTGAAAATTAAAATGTTTGGCTTTTGAGGAGTGAGAAAATAGGTTTGTTGTCCCTTGGTAATTGCACAGAACTTCTTGATGTTACTTTGTAGAGTGGGGGCAATAGACATAAATCCGTAAGCTTATATAGTCCACAATTTTGTGGGCCTTGGACTCTGCTACAGTTAGCTCGCTCAATTATAGCTTTCTCAGCCTTTTAATTTTAAGTGGGCTTTTACAGGCTATCTATAACAAAATTGAATTTTAATACCATTTCTCCTCTGAATAATGTATATTTATTATATTAAACTGTAAATTTTTTTATAACACTGTAATTAATTATATAAGTTTATAATATATTAAAAATATCACGAACCAAAACTTATTGCTTTGATTTACTTGCTTAATTCATCTCACAAGGTTACAACAATGCATCTAAACTTAAGTCATATGCTAATTTTTTTTATAACATCTGATTAATTATGCTATTACAACAATGAAAAAATATTACATAGACGATTCTACAACCAAAAATTATATCATCTTATGAGAATACACGTCTGACTGCGTTAGTACTTACTCCAAGCCGGCCAATGAGATCCATGTTCGATGATACACCATGTACTATGCTGAAGATCTTTTAAAACATTTTTTTCTATAATTTGCATAATTTGCATTTTCTAAGGTTTGAACCCAATACTTCTTGGTTTAGAAGCATTAATAAACTCTTAGTTATATAATAATTTAATATTTACATTTTAAAATTTCACAAAATATCAAAATGCTTAAGTTATTTTTCTTTATCCACTTCTTGGCTCTACCTCTAAACAATTGTTGCTTAAGTTTTGGTTGTGAAAGGTCACTGTTTCTTGCTGGACATGGATGTGTTTGGGCAAATCTTTGCCATGGTTACTTCTGTGTGGAGATCTATGTTATGTCAAATCATCATTTATGGTGGAATGTTTATATGATAGGGAAGCAGTTTTTCTTTCGGGTTGTTAAGCTTTCTTACTCATCTTTCTGACTTAGGTTGTTGGTGTACAAACACCTTTGAAGTTTCCATAGTTATGTGTTGCTACCTTTAGCTTTTTATTAGCGGTTGAATGTGCTTTAAAGATCTCTTTGGAAGGCTTCCCATGTTTATCAATAGTTTTTTAGCTTTGAGACATAAGTTTATGGCATAAGCTTTTGTTTGTTTTGGTGTTTGACATGTCATATGTTTCAGCAGTGGGCTTTGCTAATGAAGCCAAAACCCTGATTATTATTTCCGCCTCAGTTGTGGTTTCAGTCTTAAGTATTGTATTGGAACTGTGAAATCTCGTGTCTAACTCTATTTTGTCCGATTAGTACGATATTATCCACTTTGGGTATGAGAAGCTGGTCAACATGGATTTACTTTTGGTTTCCTTTCCAAAAGGTCTCATACTAATTAGAGTTGAACATTTCTTTTTATACATTAGATTTTCCTTTGTTTAAAATGTTGGACTTTGTTTGATACCTCACATTCTCTCTTTCAAACTAAGAATCACACTAATATCGAATGTTTTTTCTTCTTCTGCGATATTCATTGGCACCTTATCTTGTCGTGTCTTTGACATCTGGCACCCAATCGCATTGAGAATGCTTTTCTCACAACATCACAAGTTCCATGATCTTCTGACGTCTCTGCCAGAGACCTCTTCTTCCGATTTAAAGGATCATGTTCCTCCTCGAAGGGTATTTTGGTCTTCTTGCAGATCTTCGTCAAACCTGGTGCTTTGAAACCAATTGTTGGGACTGTGAAATCTCATGTTCAATTCTATTTTGTCCGATTAATACAATATTGTCCACTTTGGACCTAAGAAGTTGGTACGCATTAGTTTATTTTTGTTTTTTTTTTAAAAAGCTTTGTACTAATTAGAGTTGAACATTTTTTTATTTATTAAATTTTTCTTTGTCTAATTTTCAGTGTATAACTTTGTTTGATATCTCATATATTGAAGCAGCGTGTATGCTTTTTCTCAGTGGCATCATCTCATCTCCCTTAGCAGTTATATGTTGGAGTCGAGTTCAGAGAACTTTTTTATGCCTTTGATTTTTTGTGTAATGGTTCCTCTTATCCATAGTTTATGTATTCGATTTACTAGTATAGCAGCGGTTTGTTATTATGTGTTGTGAACTTTTTCTCCATAGTTGGAAAATAAGCTATTTATGAAAAGCGTTACTAGTTGACCAAAAAAAAAACTCCACAAGTGAAGTTTTATTTTAATTTTATTACATTTTAAAGTAAGAAATATAAGTATTCGTAAAAAAAAAAAAGGATTACTCTATTGTTTTTTCTTTTGATTTTTTTTACTCCATTGTTAGAGTAATCTCATTTTACTCCATTATGGATTAGCAAATGTAGTGGAATTGAAGAAGATTTCATTACTCCATTCTTTTGCTGTAGCTGTAAGATTTTTGCTGTGATTTTGTATGTTATAAAACTCACAGATTTATTAATAAGTTTCTAAAGCACTGTTATTTTGCTGTGGAAATATTAGTGTCTACAGCCAAAAGAAAAGAAAAAAAAGAAACGAAGCTGTAGGTTTCAAAAATCAAAGCAAAGCTTGATTGTTAAATATTGTGGCTGTAGAAATATTTTTTGCTGTCCACAGCAACCAAAGCACAAACCAATCAACCTCATACTAAAAACTTCAATCCTTTGCTGATTATCTGGATAAGTCGATAAGAATTATCTGGATAAACATTTAGCTGATTATCCAAAATAATAGCACAGTGGATTACGTCAAACATGCCAAAAACTTCAATCCTTTGCAAAATTTCAACCAAATTTATTCTAATACGTTTTAATATGAATTAAATGATTAATTAAATGGAGTTTTATCTTTGAGACTTTGACAATAAACAATAAATGTAGTCTTATCACTAAGTTGATGCTATTAATCCTTTTTTGTTTATATTAACTGGATTTTATTATTGAGTTATTCTTGACCAAATCTGAATAGCAATTAAGAAAACACAAGATTTTAAATTTAGAATGCCCAAAAAAATAATTACAGGATCTCTTTATGTAAACAGAAACATTGTTTAATACTTAACACTACAATGAAAAGTTATAATATACACAAAATATTATATTTTAAATGGATTTATATTGAAATTAGTCGAAAATAAGGTAAATAATCGCTAAAAACACTCAAATTAAAATTATTAATTATTATATCTATACTTATCCAAGTTGATCAGCGTATTTATCCTTAGTCAAATATACGTTTCCAAGAAACTCTCAGTTAGTAACCGAATAGATATTCTCAAGCCCTTATAAATACGTTCTCTCTATCAATCACTTCTCACATCAAAAGTTTCGTCATCTCTCTCCTTTTATCATTCTTTCACCGTTTTCATTTTAGCGTTTTAACAATGGAGTTGGATCTTTCACCTAGACTACCGAAGAAAGTGTACGGAGGAGACGGAGGTTCATACTTTGCATGGTGCCCTGAAGAGCTACCCATGCTACGTGATGGCAACATTGGAGCCGCTAAGCTCGCTCTCGAGAAGTATGGCTTAGCTCTTCCTCGCTACTCTGATTCCTCCAAGGTCGCTTACGTTCTTCAAGGTCCGTGTCTTCTTAGATCTTTCCGTTGATTACGTCACTCTCTTGTTTTATGCAAATATTTTTTTTATTGTGATTCATATGTTTTTATTTAACGGTTCCATAAACTGATATTAAAGTACTGTCTCCGTGTAACATTTGTCAGGATCTGGAACAGCTGGAATTGTTCTCCCTGAAAAGGAGGAGAAAGTGATTGAAATCAAGAAAGGAGATTCCATAGCTATACCTTTCGGTGTAGTAACATGGTGGTTCAACAATGAAGACACTGAGCTAGTCATCCTCTTCCTTGGTGAGACTCACAAGGGTCACAAGGCAGGACAGTTCACCGAGTTTTACTTAACTGGTTCAAATGGAATCTTCACCGGTTTCTCAACCGAGTTTGTAGGCAGAGCATGGGATCTCGATGAGACCACAGTGAAGAAGCTTGTCGGGTCTCAGACAGGAAACGGGATCGTCAAAGTTGATGGGAGTTTGAAAATGCCTTCACCTAGAAAAGGTGACAGGGAAGGATTTGTGTTGAACTGCTTGGAGGCTCCTCTTGATGTTGATATCAAGGATGGAGGAAGAGTTGTCGTGTTGAACACAAAGAATCTTCCATTGGTTGGTGAAGTTGGTTTTGGTGCTGATCTTGTGAGGATCGATGGGCATTCCATGTGTTCTCCTGGATTCTCTTGTGACTCTGCTCTTCAAGTTACTTACATCGTTGGTGGTAGCGGTCGTGTTCAGGTGGTTGGAGCTGATGGGAAGAGAGTTCTTGAGACTCATGTGAAAGCTGGTGCTTTGTTCATTGTTCCTAGGTTCTTTGTTGTTTCCAAGATTGCTGATTCTGATGGCTTGTCTTGGTTCTCCATTGTGACCACTCCTGAGTAAGATCTTTTTTCTTCTATTTTTTATCATATTTTTTTGGTTTATTTAAAGAAGCTTGCTGAACAAGTTTCTCTGAATGTTTTGGCAGTCCCATTTTCACTCACTTGGCGGGGAAGACATCTGTGTGGAAGGCATTGTCGCCGGAGGTTCTGCAGGCGGCATTTAAGGTTGCTCCGGAGGTGAAGAAGGCTTTCCGATCTAAGAGGACTTCTGATGCCATTTTCTTCCCTCCTCCCAACTAGATTATGAACTAAGCTTTGGTGGTTTTAGTTTCGTTTGTGGTTTAAGGAAAGTGTGTTTTATTTATTTTCTGTTGGTTTCTATGGACTATGGTGCTCTCTTCTCCTTGTTGCGATTTGAATAAATAAGAAAGGATGAAAAACTTCTTCTAATTGACTCTCAGATACTTTTGCATCGATATTGTCTTTATCTTTCCAGAATTCCTTATCATGTTTCAACCAAAACTAGTAGTCGTGCTTGTGCTTTTATTGTATACATCGAGTAACAGCTACGGTCCATGAACAAGTAGGTTGTTTCCACTTCTCTGATCTCGATATACTTGTTGAATAACTCGTCCACTCCGTAAAGATGACGAAATAAAAAACATTATGACAGTTATATCTGATATATAGTTTTTTTCACAAAGGTTATTAACTTATACCAGGAATCGAGATAATCGAACCGGAGAGCACTGTACTCTCTTAACTAGGATTTCGGTCTAATTCATTTATAATTATACTCATTTAAAGGTTCCTTTGTTAAAGTTAATAAAGTATGCGTGAGGGCGAAACCAAAGATTATTTTCAGTTGGTGCACAAATGCTAAAATAGGTGTAAACTTACATATGATTATAGGTGTAGACATCAAATTTGTTAAGAAATATACTAAATTTTAAAATTATTATGGGGGCAAGTCAAGCAGCGCGAACTTTTCATGGTGAGATCGTTAAATTTAATTACTATATTATAGAGTTAGATAGTCTTTGGGTAATTTAACGAATTAATATTCAAATCTTATGAAAAAGTTAAATCGATTATTTTCAAATTGTTTTTGTATGTTTCTTCTCCAGAACCAAACCACCAGATAATGGAAAATAGCTATATCACCTGCTCCATTTCATCAACTCCATCTTCTTCTTTTAACTCTTTTACTTAATATATTCATTCTTGTCTATATATATATACTTCCAGAATTTGCTTATCACATAATTCAAACAACAATCTTGTCTTCTCTGATCATCCTTCTTGTTCAATGGCAGGTCAAAATATACTCTCTTTCTTGGTTATAGCTCTCTTTGTTACTTTCGCAGCTGCTGCTCGGTTTCTTGACGAAGAAGATACATTCCCAGCCACAACCACCCCAGGCTCAGGTCCCTTCCCTGGTCCTTTACCAGCGTCTGGCTCAAATTCTGCTGGAACTGGTTCAGGCTCTGCAGGAACCGGTTTCGGTGCAGGAACAGGATCAGTACCATCAAGTGGTTCAGGTCCTACTGCCACCAGTCTCGGTGCAGGTACAGGGCCAGTCTCATCAAGTGGTTCAGGTTCTTTGACTACTACTGGTTCTGGTCCTCTACCAATCCCTGGCTCTGTTCCTGGTCCTTTACCGGTTGGTGGTGGTCCAGGCTCCTTGCCTGCCACTGGTCCCGGTCCTTTACCAGCTGCTGGTTCAGCCACCGGTCCTGGTGTAGGTACCGGGCAAGCCCTTGGTGGTGGTGCAGGTGCTGGTCCAGCTCTTGGCGGTGGTGGTGGTATTGTAGGTCCTGACCACACATTAGTGTTCTTTATGCACGACATACTCGGCGGTTCGAACCCCACAGCGAGAGCCGTAACCGGAGTCGTCGCAAACCCGGCTTTGAGTGGTCAACTCCCATTCGCTAAACCCAATGGCGCAAACCTTCCCATAACCAACGGAGTTCCATCTAACAACAACAACAACGGAATCGTCAACAACAACAACGTCCCTCTTCTCGTTGGACTCGGCGGAACCACAGCCAACATTCTCCAAAACAACGGAAATAACGGAAACAACAACCTTTTAAACGGTCTGCCAGTGGCTAACGGCGGCCAGCTCCCGAGCGGTTCTGCTCTACAGATGCTTATGTTCGGAACGATGACTGTGATAGACGATGAACTAACTGAAGGGCATGAACTGGGGTCTGGTCTGCTCGGGAAAGCGCAGGGGTACTATGTGGCGAGTGCGGTCGATGGAACTAGCCAGACGATGGCGTTTACTGCCATGTTTGAGAGCGGTGGTTATGAAGATAGTATAAGCTTCTTTGGTGTTCATAGGACAGCGGCTTCGGAATCGCATTTAGGAGTTATGGGAGGTACCGGGAAGTATGTGAACGCCAGAGGGTTTGCGATTGTGAAGACGTTTACAGGATCTAGCGGGACGCAGCAGCAGCAGCCGCATCAGTTCACTGATGGACTTGAGACTGTTCTCCAGTGTACTGTTTATCTATCTTACTAGTTTTGCTTTGTTTTCCTCTTCTTATGTTGGAGTTTGGGAATGTTTGGTTGGTGCATGTGGTTTTATCAGTTGTAATCTAAATGTGAAAGAGTTGTGTAAGAAAATATATGAAACTGGACTTTGTGTTTAACTTTTGTTTTTGTTTTTGTTTGTGAAGTTGAAGTTTTCAGTTCTTTCTGTTTTGCATTTTCAAGACAACTCTCTTTATGCAAATGAGAGAAAAGGCTAGAGAGTTTTTCTTATAAAATATATTTAAAGATAAACCCTTATGCAAGAAAAATAGTCTCCCTTGGTATTAATAAAAGGAATTGCAATAATGTTGGTATATTGAATTTGCTAGAAACTTTTATCTTTGTTTTTGTCGAGATATTTAAAAGGTATCTTTTGTTATGAAAATTGTATGTTAGTTTTGTGCTTCAGTTACATTTAAATTAAACATGAAACTGCTTCAATCAAATAATAACAGAGAGTAACAAAGCAATAAAGAAGCTAAACGAGACAAGAGAATGAGACAACAATAGCTCCAAGCTGGTTTAATGATGGGCTTCGGGTTTGGAAGTCTGTAACCAGTTGTTGAGACGCTCCATAGCTGACAAGTCCACCTTTTTGGGAAAATTAGGGTAAGTAACAGCTTTAGGTACTGGTCCCACCATCACTCAAAGTTTAAGCCCAACTTCACAATAACCAGATTATGAAATAATGAACTCCTGGTTCGGTAAGGCTAATAAGATTGTGTCATGTCTTGTGCACAGCTACAGGAGAAGTTGGATCACATGTCATGAATTCTAAATCACCGTTGATTTCGTAGACGTCGTTGACTTCGTTGGCGTATTCGAAAATTTGAGAATCTCCAACATGAAACTGTTTCTCCTCATTCCACTTGTTATAGAAGTCACTTTTTATCACTTTGAGTCTCCGACCTTGTAGGCTTTTCTGACAGGAAGGATCTTTCTAGGTGTTGGTGGAGGAACCGGACGTAAAGGGTCATGGATGACAATAACATAGATGACAAGAACTTTGAGTTTCTGTCCCAATATGCACTGAGCTTAGTTTGAGGTGATGAAATAGTGAAAACTTAGTTACTTCGTCCTTGGCTGTCCATCCCTCAGAGTCTCCGACTTTGTAGACCCTTGCCGAGCAGTAACCCGAGAGAACCGTGAAGATCATCATCATCCAGTGGCGGATCCAGAAACTTTTTTAATTAGGGGCACATATACCTCTATTTAAGCAAATTTTTAAAAATTAATATATAATAAAATTTACTGCTAATAAATTACTGTATAATATATACTAAAAACTATTTGAAGTTTTTGTATTTTCAAATATTTTTTTTTAACTTTCTCATCCCATTTTAAAATTATTTTTTTACTCAAATGATAATTATTTACTCTAGTGAATATAACAAAAACTTATCTACGAAAATATAAACTACATATAAAAGATATGTATATACATTCCTAGTAAAATGAGATAGATTATTAAAATTAAGAAAAAATGAAATTTAGTTGACAAAAATAAAATAATTAATCATTTTAAATTTATGTAGGACCTGAATGATAGAAAAGTGAAAGAAAAAAAATTGAAATGAAGGAAAGAAACTAGAGGTAGAGTCATATTGGTACAGAGAAAAAGATATACATGTCTCTTTGTTTGAAAACTTTGAATATACGCAGATCCTATATAACGAAAATAAAAATGAAAGGGAAAATACAAGTTCAACTGAAAACAAGGAAAATAAAAAAATGAAACAGGAGAAAGTTGAACCCGAGACTTTGGATTTCAACCGAGGGATATCAATGCCACTTGACCAAACAATTCACCGTACATAAGCTAAAACTAAAATTATTTATATTTAGTAGGGGGCACGTGCCCCCATACCTATCAAGCTACATCCGCCCCTGTCATCATCATCACAAACACGAAGCTGAGGATTCTCGTTCTTGTTGCCATTATCAAACAAGAAAGATCACAAGAATGATCGATGAGAGAAAGTTTTGGAAGCAAATCTTGAACTAGCAGATCCTATTTTCCTTTCTACTTTATTTCCTTTCTAATGTTCTAAACCGCTTCAAAAAAGATACACATCTCTAATCTGGAAAAGGAAAGAATCACGTTTAAAATCCCCAATACTTTTCTGATCAGGTTCGATTATGATTTATAGTTTATCTAATTTCATCAGAAATCTTATTCTTGGTTCACAATGAAGAAATTGATATCTACTTTATTTTGGTACTAATAAATACACCGATTACTAATTTTAATTTTGTTGTTTCCTATTAATTTTCGTATAGAATAACGAGCCAAGAATTGTGGGCTTTTCTATATTTGATATGTTGGATTTGGTTCAAATCACTAAACCGAACGAGTGAAGAAAGTCAGGTATGATTCCGGCTCAAAACCTACATTGCTACATCGCACTCACTCCACGGTTATGTTCCGGTCAAAAATAGTGATTGGACAATGACACAAACAGAGATTTGGGTACATGCATACCAAAAATGGGCTAGGGGTCTTAAGTCAGATTATTAAGTCTTTTAGGATCAACTATATATATATTAAACTGTTTTAGCTAGTATTCTTTGCTCTCATTCCCTTCATGGGTATCACAGATTGAAATCCATTTCCTACACAGCTTTTAGTTCTCTTGATATATCAACTTTAGGCTTCAGATATTTTTGGCTTGGAATCCTTTAATTTTCAGAGCGGGTTATGTACACAAATATCATCATTTATCTCTAATGCATTAACCAACAGAGTTTTGTTCCTCCATAAGTTTAGCTAGTATCGTGCTTTTGTAGCATAAACTATTGAAACTTACATGGTTGGCTTTTGTTTGAAGGGGTATAGGTTCTTTTGACACTTTTGTGCATAGTTATATTGTGACCATCTTTTCACCGTTTATCTTACTACAAATATTGCCATGCATGCAGTTTTGCACTAACACATGCTAAGTTACAAAAAAAATATGGATTGTCACTACTGTTCGTGAAAATAATGTTTTTGGGGGTTATAGTGCTCAGAGACTCGCGAAAATCCTTACTATATATCTTCCACGTGACGTTTTCTGCTTGTTTTACAGAAAATTTGCTTTTGGTGGTGTGTTATATACCACAAATTCGGAGGGATTAAAGTAATACGAAATAAATTAGGTATTCTAAAATGGGGATGTAGCTCAAATGGTAGAGCGCTCGCTTTGCATGCAAAGGTGTTGTGGGCTTGCATAACTTCCTTAAATAAACAGAGAAGTTCGCGACAACGAATCAAAGATCATATGGCCCTGAAGCATACACAAAGCCCATCATTTTTTTTTTTGATCAACAAGCCTATCAATTCAACACGTTAACATCCCTCAAATACTAAAGTGGATACCGGCTATTTCGCACTTTCGGTGTGTATATTAAAGATAAGACTAGTCGTGTGATTGCTGCTACTTATCATGAGTTTTTTTCTTCCTTCAAACATGTTATTATATTCACGAATTTAGGCGTTAATTAGTGGTGTAATGTGTCACTAGAACATCCTAGAAACAACGCAATTATGTTAAGACAAGTTATCCTGATAACAATTAACAAAAATAATCATCTTACAAGCTAGTATAAACATCGAAGAAAATTGAGCTAGTTGATGAAAATCAATCACAATCTCGACAATCTGGTCGTAATATGTAAGCCAGTTAACTAAGACATTCTACATTTCAATGAATCGATAGTACAATTTACTATTGCTACTAGTGAAATGTAGATTAAAAAGACAAAAGACATTCTTTGACCGAAAAGGAGAAAGCAGGCTCCGTGTAACATTATAAGTGATCATCAATTTCATAATATAAACACCCCCAGCTTTGATTAGTTGGTTACATATTTGATTCCTTAACTAATGAGTTAATGGAAAAGCTTTACTAACAAAGTAATTAAAGTAAAGATGCATGGTCTAAGAGTCGCTTTCTAATCGTAAAGCAACCAACTAAACTCAAACTCATGCTATCTCAATTCCTGATCACAACCTATACATTGATTGATTTAAATCATTTTATTTCTCGTGACTCTATTTTCTCCCTTGTCTTTGAAGTTTTGGCAAACGATTACATTCCACATCTTTAGTGTAACGCGTGTCTTTATATTTTGTTTGTTCTACTTTTGTGTTATCTAACTTAAACATCACAATTTGACAAATGTCAGTCGACAAAATTTGATGTTGATGCGAATAGCAAAAGAAATGCCAAATTGATTTTGGTACCAACGTGAATGAAAGATTTTAAATATTTTTTATAAGAACGTCAATTAATTATGCAGTCACTAACAGGGTCCGTTGCTTAAAGGAAAAAAAAAATTCCAAACAAAATGATAATATAAAGACATTTTTACTAGAAAACCATAGAAAAGTTGTTATATTACGTTATCGAAAATTTTTAAATTACTATAATATTTTTAACCCCTAGTAAATTAAATTAAAAATCCTTGTTTATTTTTTTAAAAGTTGAGATTGGTTTTAGTTAACAAATCCACATCATTAAAACTATAATTCATGTCACTAATAAATGTGATAAAAAAGGTAAAGGGAAATACAATCAATCAATGTTCTCCTTAATTTAAACATTCAATATTAAAAGAAAAACAAACCTAGAACTTTGTTCCACCATAACCGTGCTACATTGTTATTTATCGTTCTTTGTCTGAAATCGTCTGTTCGAACCTGTCTTATCCGATATTGTCTTCGTCGAAATCGTATTCTCTGCAAGCTTCTTCTCCGAAATCATTTTCTCTGGTATGTTTTGACGCTCACTTTTAATTTTTAGAGTTTGTGGCTGAGTTTTATTTATGTTAGGGCTGAGTTATTTTCCTATTGCAGCTGATTTATATATGAACTTGTGGCTGAGTTACTTCATGCCAATCTCTGAACACATAACTATAAGCAGTTTGCATTCCGAGGAGAAAAAGCAAATAAATTCCGAAAACACCCAAGTGGGTGATTTTGGGGTTTATTCATTGAAAGAAACTAGATTCTCGGTTGGATTAATGAACGTCTCCATCTCAATCTCACCCGTATCGAAGAGGTATGTGATTATATTGTTAAAAGCTTGATTCTTTGTTTCTTCATGTGGTAGATTTGGTTTCACTGTGTGCATCGTTAAAAAGAATGTGACTTTTGGATTTTGTTTTGATGTTGTCAGTGGTGGTTATGATGAATATTGGTTATTTGATGAAGGGCCACATGAGAGAGAAAATAGACGATTTAGGTATGTCTCTCACTCTCTTTCAGATTTTGTATTGTTTGTGATTTGATACCCAGATTTGGAAATCCAATTTTTTTTTCCATATCTGAATGACATAGAAGCTTGAACGAGAAGAGAATGGAAGAGACGAAGAGAAGTGACAGATTCAACAGAGAAGACGCAGAGTAGTTCAATGAAGCTTGGAAACATAGAAGAGTTATCACCTGAGTGGTGCAGCAAACCTGTATTTTGTGTGTTTCTCTGTGAGAAACATAACTCAGCCGTGTATTTTGTATTTAACTTATGCTATGTTTTACACAACTCTGTCTTGTCGTTTATATATCTCAACCGTGTAATTTATATAACTCACCATACCTCAAACATACTCTAAAATCAGAAAATGTTTATATAACTCAGTTGTGTCGTTTAGATAACTAACTGTGTCTTTTATATAACTCAAGCATACCTCATACACTAAATCGGAAAATGAAATTGAATTACTTATAAAAGTTATATTGAAACTCTTCTTATAAATATCAAGTGAATATAAATAAACTGAATATGTATTTTCTTGAATTTTCAAGTTGAGACTCTAATTTGATCTTGAGATATATGTTCTCTTACAATTACTTAAAACCTTATATTTGTGTACTTTCTTGTATTTCCAAGTTGAGACTCTAACTTGATCTTGAGATACTTTCTTGACTTACAATGTGTGTACTTTCTTATATTTTCCAGTGGACACACTTAAGAGCCATAAACCCTAAATCATATACCTTAAACCCTAAACCCTAAACCGTATCTGAATGGTATAAGTTAGTCGTTACGTTCATATAAGTCAGTCGTCAAGTGTAATTTTTATCACGACGTATTGTATTTGTGCGGAACAAAACCATCTCTTCAACTCTGAATCCAAGACCATTGATTGATTTTAATCTAAAGGTTCAAAGTTATATTTTTGTTTATCCTCACACTTCTTTCTCATTGGTTAATTTTTTTATCAAAGATCACAATTTATGGCCCTTGATTAAATGAAATCTAAATACCAATGATCATAATCTTCTTAAGAAGAAATGTCTCTTTGGCTTTGATAGGTGACAGCAAGATAAACCAGAATATGTACCTTGTGGAAAAAACTTGGAAAGGTTGCATCACTAACTCTGTTCTTACTAAGAACCAAGTTAGACAAAATTTGGTGGAGTGGTCAAAACAGTCATCACAATAGGTGGTTTAAGTCAAAAAATTATCGTAAGTTCTAAATCGAGAGTAAGATTAGGTATTGTTCTAGACCCAAAACTCTGGTCTCGAACATCTCTAAAGCATAGTATCAAAATACCGATACACAATTCCAAAATATATCTTTTTGTTGGTACTTGAACGTTTATGAGGCTATACAAATGGAGAGCCTTCGTACACTCTCATCTAATGCAATTACAAATACTCTGATTCACTAAGTGTCAGAAATGAGATGACAACTCATATTCTATCTCTCTACGAATAGCTGCTCTATGAGTAAAATCTTAACTCAAAGTGATTTTATTAAAATCCAAAACAGCCTATAAGGCTAATGCTCGAAAGCAACAAAGGTCCGACATAAAATGCCATCGGCAACATCATGCTCAAAAACATTAACACGATACAAAATTAGGGTGTAAACACCCCCCCCCCCCCCAAAAATTCCGATGAAGAACATATCGTACAATCCTTAGCATTATCATCATCAGAATCATACATAGTACTAACGAACTAGACAGCTAACTGTTGGGGTCAAAATCGGTCCCAGTGAAATCAATAACTAATATCACCCAAGAATTTTATCCTTCACAAAAATGAGCCAGAAATGTTAAGAGAACAATTTCATATGCAACGTTCCATTTTGAACAAAGATATACAGAACAAACTCCATATATTTCTTCCCATAAAAGAAATAATTTTTTTTGTTTAAACAAGAATTATCCGAAAATGTTCTTTCGAAAAATATTTACGAAATAAAACAGTTTTACAAAGCAATATTTTGTAAAACGGAGAACGAAAGAGGCGTAACAAAGGTGAGGAATGAGCATCGCCCAAGCCTCCTTTCTCTTCCCTAATAAATGCCAAGCTATCCTCAAGCTCTATGAGCATCACCAAGCTTTCTCCCTCTCTCCTTGAGCAGCGCCCAAGATCCCTTTGAGAATGATGAGCATCTCCCAAGCCTCATCTCTCTTCCCCAAGCATTATATGAGCTCTCGTCGAGAAGCGTGAGCGTCGCCCAAGGTCTACTCTCTCTCTTCAGAATCGCCCAAAATCTCCTTGAGAAGAGTGAGCATCGCACAAGCCTCCTCTCTTTTCCACAAGCATCGCCCAAGCTCCCTTGAGAAGAGTTAGCATCACCCAAGCCTATTTCCTCTCTCACAAGCATCACCAATATCTCCTCAAGAAGAATGATCATCCCAAGCCTCATCTCTCTTCACTGAGCATCGCCATGTTCATCATGTTCTCACCAGGCCCGGCTCATAAATTAATGGACCCTGTGCATAATATATATAGTTTTCCACAAAAAAGGGCCTTAACTAGGTTTAACCAAAAAATAAAAGGGCCTTAATTATATTAGATTATCCAAAACAGGACCCTAATTATAAAGAAAAATTTTGAAAAAAAAACTGGACCCAGTGCTTTTGCACCTCCCGCACACGTCAAGAGCCGGCACTGGTTCTCACTTGAATCTCGTTCGAAAACGAGAAATCCTTTGTTTTCCGTAAAATTTAGCCAAACGGCAAGTAAAGCCGGTTAAGTTAAACACCGATATGTTTTCGACAAAACAAAGTTACTTTCATCAAAACAACGGCACAAAAACCGCAACTTGGAGCGAATTGACAATATTTCTGTGAAAATTCGTAAAACCGCATAACTTGTAAAACCGTCCAAGATACAAAACATCTCATTTACGGCTTAGCACGTAAAGCAGCACAATCTTAATGACGGTCTACTTTACTTGGTGATGAATAAGGAATAAAATATGATAATGGAAGATTTCCGTAAGAGATAAACTCAAATCTTGCCAAAAAGGAAATATCGGAGGAAATATGGAAAGAAGAGAGATATGTATCTATGGAAAAATGGCAAAACAGCCGACTTTGATGGTGTATAAATAAGGTCGGGACAGAGAAGAAATGGGACAAAAATTTCGTTACAGAAACTCTTTTCACTTAGAAACCTTAGGTTTTATTTCACTATACTTTGTTTTTTATTTTGCATCTGAATAGTAAACGAACGTCGCAAACATAATTTGATCTCTTGTCAAATATTTATAAATTGAGTTACGTTCGACTTGATCGTAAGATTGAATCCGAATTGTAGACAACATTCAATAAGATTGAATCCGAAATCAATAGAAACCATTTCAATTTTTTTTTTCATTTTTTGTGTTTAGGTGGTTATGTAGAGAATCAAAATCATTACCGTTTTCTTCCACTATAAATTTCGATTGAGAAATTTCGGTTCCCACAAAATACATTTCTAAAATTATTTTTATATATTTGGGATACTTTGTAGAATCTTAATGAAAAACAACTGAAAGTTCGTTATTCGATTCTACAGCTTTTTATCAGGTAAATTGGATTGTCATAAGCTTGGTGTTGTTGAAACCAATTAGAAAGATATCAAGCTATTAACAAGTTAGTAGCAATGTGTTTATGTTTCACTTTGATATTTTAAGAGTTTGATAGTGTTATAAAATATTTTGAAAAAAATCATTCACTTCTCCATAAGTTGGAAAATAACAGGTAGTTTTTTTTTTGATAAAACAAACAGGTAGGTTATCATATCGTTTTCAGAGTTCTGACAGGTTGAACAAAGGTGATTTTGAAAACCCATAACTTTCTATATTGAGGATAAAACAAATGTGATACAGATTAATTGTTGTTTTATGTGTAAGGCTGTATTTGAAGAACGAGACAAGTAATGTCGATTCATTTGTCATATTTTGTAACCATAAATATACAGTCACGCGATGTAATTTAATATACGCGGTGTTGTAAGCCAAGGTTTTCTTTGACAGCTGTAATTAATCTACTTAAATCTAATCAAACTGCAATTTTGGGAAATGAGTGGATCCAACGGATATTAAGCCATATTACGTGCATTGAAAGTCCGTACGTGTGGCACATAATTACTTTTCATTTCAGCACAAAATGGAAACTATTCCAGTTTGACCCAATAATAACTTCTCAGCAAACAACTTGTTAAGTCTCTAGAGTTAGAGACTTTTAGTTTTTGAGTAATAGCAAATAAAAAAACTAAGAGCACGTGAATAAAAAAAACTAAGAGCATTATTATTATTAATACTGTTTTTGTGCAGATTTTAGTGGAGCAGCCATTGACGCGGCTAGTGTGTAATGGTTTGGCTGAGACTAATTAGGAATTGGGGATTTGGCAGAAAACGTAAGAATATAGTTTTAAGAACTACGCAATGATCTTTATATATTATTGGCCTCTCCCCCCCTCGTTTGCGTGGAAATGAGCCAATACCGGAACCGGACCAGAAAACGGCTACATGTAGTAATATATTAGGGAATGTGTTCGTCTCCTTAGTTAGACTTCCTTTTAAAAGTTGAAACATACCAACTTCCTTATATTAAGCCATGAGAGTATAAATTATATCTATAAACTGCGTAAATGTGATGTTTTATATTACAAAATAGGTCAAAGTTGGATTCTAAAGAAATGACTATTTTTGGTTGACGAACTTTGGTATGCAAGATTTGATACTTTATTGGACTCTAAATATAATTCAGAAAATATTTTTTTTTTTGTATTTTATAACCATATCACATGTGTAAATGAAAACGTTAAACAAAAAGAGGGATGATGCTAATGATATACCGTAATCATCAAAAAGGAAATATATTACTATGTTACAATTACAAATACAGCGTAGTAAATTTGAATGCTAGGTTTGTCGCTTGGCATTTCTACAAAATGTAAGTATTATGAATTTATTTTTCATTAGATTGCTTCTTTATTCATTGCCCCGTGTCCACCTTAGTCGGAACATTACATGCAAAAAACTCGTATTTAAAACCTGAATAAACAAAAAGGACGGCTCTTGATATAATTGTTAGAACACAATTAATACGATTTAACCATTAGCTTGTCCAGTTATATCAATCTACTAACTTTGTTACATTGCATGGACGGCGATACTAAATATCCGATGAGTTGACAAAACACGGTAAATCTAAATAGACTGGTGGAAGAAAAAGCACGAACCTGCAAATTTAAGCCATATTTCGTACATTGGTAGGCCGTAGGTGTGGCACATAATTATTTTTTCCTTTAAGCACAAAATGTAGTGAAGAAGCTTATTGACAAAGGGGTCAGAAACAAGTTAAGCCTAATGAAATTGAAAAGAGCAAAAGGGATGGATGTTGCTCTCCAATATTGGTTTAACACAAGAGTGTAAATATTCTTGAGTTTCATTAGAAGTGAAGAAGTAAAAGGAGTACGTTTTTTTATTCAGGTCTACACTTTGACGTAAAAAAACTTTTTTGATGAATAAAAATTCAACATTTATTAAAAAAAAAACTCACGCTGACCAAAAAATAACTGGCCAGCGAACAACTTTTGAAGGTCTCTCAAGTTATAACATCAGGTAGTATATTTTTATTCATGGCAAATTAAAATAAACTTAGACAACTATTATTATTAGGGATCTCTTATTATTATTGTGCCATTGACGCGGCTAGTCTAATAGTTTAAGAACTACGTGGTGGTCATTTTTATAGGTTGTTGGTATTTTCTCCTCGTTTGAATGAGAAATGAGCCAATGGCGCACCAGAACAACGGATAGATGTAGTAATATATTTTGAGAATGCATTCGTCTCCTTAGTTAGACTTTTAAATGTTGAAACTTACCAACTTCCTTTAAAGTTAAGCCACGAGATTATAAATTCTATGTATAAAACCTGCATATATATATATATGTATTGTTTTTATATTAAAATTTAGAAAATAGTCAAAGTTGGATTCTGAAGAAATGGCTATTTTTGGTTGACGATTTTTGTATGCAAGATTTTATACAAAATTCATTGTTAGGATTACGGGAAAAATACTAAATGGAATAAAATAATTAGTGTTTTTCCCGTAATGGTAACATAATCTCATATCACATAACACGTACGTGTAAACGAAATCATTAAAGTTAACCAAAAGGAGGGATGATGTTATAAATGATATACCGTAATCATCAAAAAAGAAAACTGGCCTAATAGTAAATATGAATGCTAGGTTTGGTTTCCAAAACAATGAAACGAAGTCTTATGAATTTATTACATTTTCATTAGAGTGCTCTTTTTTATTGATCGCAGTGTAATCTTATGTGATCAATATTTGATGTTATCTATTATTGCATATATACCATGAATAGATCAAAATCTTAATAGATTCTAACAAGTGAATCTATATTATTAAAACTAAAATATTTTTTGTATTACTTGGAAACATGGTTAACAGTTTGTATGTAAACATATATATCAGTATTTTTATTATTTTATTTTATTAACACATTTAGCCATTACATTTACAATAAATTAAATATATTTTTTGTATTTCTTTTTATTTACAAATTGTGCCACCACATTTAAAATCAATTTAAACTAATTAATTACAAACAATTCTGAAACTTATCTAACCAAATCAATATTCATATATTGACCATTATTAATATTATACAAATATTAACTAAATTGCATGTGTTAAAGAAAGATAACATTTTCATGGGATTAACTAAATCGCCAAATTATAAAACATAAAAATATACATGATTTGTTTTATAAAACTAGCAATTTTATGAGTTTACGTTTGAATACAAGTTAAATCAAACATCTGCGCCGCGCGGATCAAATTCTAGCATTTATTATATGCTCTAAATTATAGCCATTTTAAATTTAAAATTAACAAAAATATGCTGTTCAATTTTAAATATTTTAAATTATCTGGTTCCTCTTTATTATTTTAGAATTGTTGATGATCGTAAACAACCTACAATTTACCTCAAAAAGAATATCCAAATGTGAATAGTGAGAGTTTGAAACACAAAATTTGATACAAATGTTTGATGTTCGAACTATTTCACACATATTAGAAATAATAAAAAGATTATTTTATTTATCATTTGTTTGGTTTTACCAATAAGTTTTAATATTCATTTTTACATTTTATTTGATGTTTTAGTTTTAAGGGCAAATATATTAACTATACTCCAAAACATTAATCTTTCGGATACAATAACAAAATACGAAAACATCAATCATCCGATACGGAGGGATTATTATTAAAAACTGTAACTAGTAAATTTTCTTTATCTACTAATAATAGCAATCCCAATTAATTCTAAAGGTTGTGAATCCACTTATATTCAAAAGGTTGTGTCTTTTGTAAAAAATGTGTACAAAATTGTGTATTTTTTAAAAGTTTAATGTTGGAAGGTTGTATCTTCTCTAAAAATTATCTAAAAGTTGTGACTATTCATATAAGTATTTTTTTTTTAAATAACTACTTTTATATTGGAAGAATGCGACTATTCAAATTGAAGAGTTGTGACTATTCAAATAGATTTTTAAAATCTATAAATAGTCTCTACCATGCATTTCTCAAAATATATTTTCACTAATCAACTAACAATAAAATGGTGGAAAAAAGTTTTTAACAGTTACATGGATACAAATTTTTAGAAAACATTCAAATGAAGCGTTATAAACAAAAAAAAATATTAGAAAGAGTTTTACGTGTTTGGATAGCTAAAAATCCAAAACGAAGTAATGAAATCATTAGTCTTAATTTTCTTATGATAGATGAAAAAGTTTGTCTTTCACACATACAAATTTGTTTATATGTTCATGTTATTGCCGTGTTCTTCTTGATATTGTTGCTATTGTAAAACAAACCAACAAACCCGTAATAAAAAGATCACATTTTAGTTTATATATAAATGTTTATGTAAACTATTTTATTGTTTTATTTGATTTTGGTTGCAGAATGAATAACATCGATTTTATTTCCGGTGTTTTCCCATTTTCCAATCTTGACAAAGGGATTTAGAATGCAGTTTCCGTTGTTTATATAATTTTTGGAGAATTCACTGGTTATATGGTTCAAAATATCGTATAAAGGTTTGCTTATGAGGCAGAAGAAATGAAAAAAGGGTTCGAGATCAGAGATGACATGTTCCTTCATGCATCAATTTTGGAGGACCAACTGTAAGATATACTTTTATGATTTCAATTAAGATATCTTAATTCAACCTTAATAGTGTTCTAAGAGAAGGAGAAAAAAACACTAACCTTGATCCATACTTGATTAGACTTAATATAAACGCAACTCTACCAATCGATCTTCTCTTCTTTTTGGCCTTCAATCCTTTATGATTCCCTTTGATGAACCAAGGAATGTAAACCCTTCTATTCACGTTTATAACGGTGGCTTATACGTTACGTAATGGTTTTATTACCGACACAAACGTAATTCTTATTGCATATAAGAAAAGTCACTTTTCTCTCTATATAAACCACCAACACACGTGAGCAATACATATATATGTGTTGTTGTGCCCTTTATACTCTTTCAAACACAAACAATACTTTCTACGTGATTAACATATTATAAGCACAATCATAAATAATAACTGTTTTACTAACATAGAAATAGTAATTTTTAAAAAGAGTATAAACTATATAATAATTTTAATATTATCTCTTAGATAGAAATTTTATAAAAAAATTCATGCGAAAATAATTGAATTTGTTCAAGAATTGGTTGGAGCTAAATGTCATACTGAAATTGTAAGAAAAACTTTTAAGAGACAGAGACATAATTGTATCCAATATTTGTTCTGATAAAAATATAACCGGAACATTATAGTTTATATAAATGTATATTTAATACTTTGCAAATCATATTTTAATCACTAAGATTAATTTAATTATTTATTAAGCATATAGGTTTCTAAATTATTGATTGTATCATATTTTTTATACAAATGAATTTCCGTGCGATTTCGCACGGGTTCTTTACCTAGTTGTTTATAACATAAATTTGTCATAACTTTGTAGAATTATATGTGCATGCTCAGATGGGATTATTCTAATTGAACTGGTAGCACGTAGCACTTTTTGTGACTCATAAATGCAAGAAAATTCCCCCGTCCCACCATTATAGCAAGTGGTGTACTGGTGTAATACTTTTTTATCAATTGAGTTTAGTGAAACAATTTCGCACGAAGAAACAAAGAGAAAAGTACATGTAACTACTACTCCGTTTCATTTGTTTTTAATTATTTATTCTGAGAACTACTCCGTTTCATTTGTTTTTAATTATTTATTCTGAGAACTACTCCGTTTCATTTGTTTCGTTATTCTTTATCGTATTATCGTTAAACATTTTTTTTCTCTGAGAAATATGGATGATGAATGATCATAGCCAAGTCCTAAAAGCCGCCTAGTAACATAAATAAACAAATAGGTACGGTTGGGCTCTGGATATCGTAGTTACAACTTACGACACACATTAATACAACTTAACCAATTAAACTCGTCCAGTTATATCTATCTATCGACTTTATTACATTGCATGGACGGCTATACTACATAGCTCAACTACATATCCCATGAGTTGAAAAAACACGGTGAATCTAAAGTAAACTGACGTAAGAAAAAGCACGAACCTGTCATTGTCATGTCACACGTTTTTGTTGTTCTTATTTAAGTTAAAAATAATTTGAAGTCAAAAGAAAACGTACCACTATAAATACTGTTCCATGCTCTTCATTTCATCATTTCAAAATCATAACAAAAAGAAACCAAACACACAAAAAAAAACAAACAAAACAAAAAGATGGTCCTCTTTGCTTTAACTTCACCTTCTTCTTCTTCTTCAAAGCTGAAACAACATTCACACCGGAGCTTCTCTGAGTCTCTAATGGAAGATAGCATCGAAGACGCTGAAGCCATCATTCACCAATGGATTTCGCCAGACTCTTCTTCTTCTTCATCTTCTTTCTGCTGCACCTTCTCGCTTTTCTCCAACAAAAACAGAGAAGAAGCTAAGCAATTCATCAGAGCTGTCACCACCTTACACTCCGCAATGGTCAAGCTTATCTCCGCCAATCCAGCATCAACGAAGCTTATCCGAGCAGAGAGTCTACTAAAGACCTCCATGAACCATCTATCCAAAGAGTTCTACAGAATCCTAAAATCAAACCGACGCTACCTCGATCCAGAATCCGTCTCTGCTCGCTCTCGAAACTCTTCAAGAAACGTCTCCAAAGAAGACGATGATGCAGAAGCCATGGCGGATTTAAAGATGATCGCCGACTGCATGACGTCATCAGGATACGGCAAAGAATGCTTCAGGATCTACAAAAAGATCCGTAAGTCGATCATCGTCGAAGCTCTGGAGCAGCTCGGCTTCGAGAGTCTAACCCTCTCGCAGGTTCAGAAGCTCGAGTGGGAGAGTACGGAGAAGAAGACCAGAGTATGGTTACGAGCCGCGAGAAAAGCCGTTACGACTCTGTTTCGCGGCGAACGGATCCTCTCCGATCACGTCTTCTCTTCCTCAGCCGCGTTGCGAGAATCTTCGTTCGCCGAGATCACTCTGCAAAGCGCGTTAGCTCTGTTCTCGTTCCCCGGAAACGTGGCGAAATCTCGGAAGACGCCGGAGAAGATCTTCCTCACTCTCGACGTTTACCAGTCGATCGTCGAGCTTATGCCGAGAATCGAAGAAGTTTTCAGCTACGATTCGACGTCTACCGTCAAATCGCAGATCGCCGGAACCCTAGCGAACCTCGAGGAAGCGGTGGTGTCGATGATCGACGAGTTCGAGTCGTCGATTTCGAAGGAATCTTCGAAATCGATGATCTCCAATGGCGGAATCCACCAGCTTACAAGATACGTCATGAACTACATCGTCTTCCTCGCCGATTACAGCGAGGTGCTCGTTAACATCATCCCCGAAACGTCGTCGTTCGCTTCACCAGAAGAAGATGAATCCACGTCATCATCATCATTATCATCGCCGCTTGCGAAACGAATCTCGTGGCTGATTCTCTTCCTACTCTGCAAAATCGACGCCAAGTCTCGTCTCTACAGCGACGTGGCTCTCTCGTACCTCTTCTTAATCAACAATCTCCACTACGTCGTGGTTAAGGTCCGTACGTCGAATCTCAAGGAGGTTCTGAGCGAGGGTTGGCTGGAGAAGCACGAAGGGAAGCTGAAGAATCACGTCGCGAAATTCGAGGAGATCGTTTGGGGAGAGCTGATGACGTCACTTGCGACGGCGGAGGAGGAGGAGGAGGAGGAAGAAGCGGAGGAGTTTGTTAGACGGTTTAGTGACCGGTTCGAGGAAGCGTATAAGAGGCAAACCGGTTGGGTTGTACCGGATTCGAAATTGAGAGATGAGATTAAAGTTTCGGCTGCTATGACGCTTATACCTGCTTACACGGAGTTTTACAAAAAGTATCGGGTCGGGTTAAGGAAGAATCTCGGGGTTGCCCCTGAAGATATTGGGAATTATATCTCGGATCTGTATTTCGGGTCGGGTGGATCAGGGTGCGTTTCTTCAGTTCATTCTTACGTTTGATATTAGCCATGTTCGAAAATCGTTAGGCGTTTATTCGTACGTTTAGATTGGATCTAGTGCGTTGGGAAAAAAATCAAAGTATATTTAGAGATTAACCGAAGATTTATTTTGTGTCATTTTAAAATTAAATATTATTAGATGTGGTAATATTTCGAGTATGTAAGCATTGTCTAGTGGTTTGTTCGCATTTTTTTGTTTTTATCAGTCTTGGTCCGTTTTTGTTTCTGAAACCAACAACACGCACAAACTTAGTTGAGTTATGATTGCACCTCCCGCAACTCCAGTTCGGAAACACCTGCAGATTGTAGCATCGATGCATGAACACTCACTATTTTCTTCAAAGTTCTATGCAGGTGGAATGTGACTTTCTTTTTCTTTCCACGTGTTAACTGATCTGATGCATGAACAAACATCATAGGGAGTTCAAACACGTACGCTCAGACCTTTGGTAGCCTTATTAAACAAAACCTTTCACTTGTGATCTTCTCTCATAATAGATCAACCAAGCACAGACCTAGCAGCCTAACTCGGTTACAAGAATAACTTCTCAATCAAGTGTCTCTTCACTGGGAAAGTTCTCGTAGATGTTGCTCTTTGACACGAATCTTCTTCTTGAGATTATCTAACTAAGATATGACACATGTCAAAAGATACTGAAGCCATACCTTGCTCCTCACGTCACTTTCTTTTTCTTGTTTCTTCTTAAAGTGACTTCCCGTATGTTTTGCACCACCAAAACAGACTTGTGCGAGGATAACTCGGTTACTGTCTCCTCTTCATCAGCTTGTCCTGAACTTGTTTCAGAGAATCCCAGTGATAAGCCTTTACGAGCATATTATTTGAAGAGGAAAAGAGGACCTGAGGTGGCAGAGACGTGAGGTTCAAGAGTGAAGATAAACAAAAAATATCATTTGAATAAGAGAATAACTATATAAGAGCTGTAGTACTTTTCATTTACATTCATTCAGATATTTTGAGGAATATTGCTGTGAGAGATATTTTCTCTACAACTTTGGCGATCATCAAGAGCTTCATCGAAGGCTAGATCGATTCAGGACTTTTATGGATTGATTCTAGATTGTAATTCCTTGATAACTGAAATACACTAGTCTTTCTCTTATCACCCAGCTACTTCCATCACTGAGATTAAGAGCTTTAGCTTGTCAACCAAATGCTCTGAAATTTTGGTCTAGAACATGTAGGAGATTCTCTGTCTTTCTAAGTCAATCATGGACTTAAGACGCAGGAGCTCATGACCTTCTTTGATAGGTATTGGTGTTCTCAAGCTTCATCTCTCTTGTTGATCAACAACCAGCATTCTTGTATTCAAGTTTATTTCATCAACGATGCTGACCAACGTGAACTTCCTAGAAGAACCAAGTAAGTCCTCCATACGTCTTCCATCAAATCTTCTTGACATTTTCACCATCTTAAATTTGATGCTCTATCAGATACATCATTAGTAGACTTTTTGCGACCTCATTTGTTACAATGCAAGTCTATATTCATATCTTACCACTGAAAGCCTTTCTTCATTTTGTTTCCATAAGCTCGAGCAGAAATCATCGCAGATTGTACGAGCAAAGAGGGGGTATCCATTTTAACAGACAGATCAGTCCAAGACATGTGGTAACAATAACTGAAAATTTTGGTGAGTTTATCTGAGCTCATCTTCATTTTATCCCATGTCACATAACGACCTCGGAGAAAAAAATGCATAACAACCTTTATAACTGAAACTTATGACGAGTATGTTCACAATTGCACTCCATCATCCACTAATGTATATTCATCTCTTCTTTCTTAGAGCCTGATCTTCAGTTGCAATTAGTCTTCTCTTTCTATGAGCCCATTAGTAAATGTTTTCTCTCAAAATAAGAACCTTTTGTAGCCTTCCTGCAACACCTTAATTAGTCTTCTTCCTGAATTACAAGAACCATGTACCTCAGATTATAGCATTGATGCTTGACGCAATACTACACTTGATTTCCTTTTCTATTGCAATCACACTCAGACCCTTGCACATTTCCTCTGAGGCATGATTCATGCGTTGCTGTAGATGCTCCTAGAAATGTAGTTAGTGGTAAACAAGAGATTAAAGAAGTCCTGGATCGAAACTCTCAGCTTTATGCTATAAAATATGTGAGCAGTACAGTCCGAAAGTCAAAAGTAAAGGGCGATGGTTGTTTTGTTAATTTACCTTTTCTATTATAGTCATTAGCTAATTCACCCTTGTTAAAAATAGATGGTTGGATCAGTACTGCAATACATTAACGTAGATTTGAACTAGCCTGTACATCCTATTTACAGAAAGGAGTATACATAAATTAGGAAGTCATGTTCTGGAGACATGTATAAATGCACAATAAATATGTACACCTAACTTTGTGGGAGAGAGAGATAAATTAAATAAGGAATAAGAAAACTAAAGTTTTTAAGCGAATAAACGCACGCATAAGATGTGAGCCAAAGCGTTTAGTAATTAAAGATTAATACGTAAACGTAATCTCTTAAACCACATTCGGTTGGTGGAAGTTGAAATGACTTAAGACAATTTCACTCTCACAATTTATTTTATTTTTGGCTCTTCTTCACCTCCTTCCTATGCTCACATTCTACTCCAAGACTCCAACTCACATTTCAACAATCTCTTTAATAATAACGAACCATAAACTATGAAATTATGAAAAACAGGAATGAGGAAATGGGGAAAATGTATCAATAGGCAATATTCGATCTAGACATTGGGGAAAAGGTATAGCATGTGATAAAGAACACTGTTTCACAGTGGCAGAGGGAGAAAATTATTTTACATGGGTCAAACTGGTAACATTTGTATTTTACATGGGTCAACAAGTTTAATTCTTTGGGTTTTTATGCAAGAAATACATGTAAACTTTTTTTTTACAAAATTTCACATGGGTCATTTGACCCACATGCCACTGCTCTAGCTCCGCCACTGCTGTTTCATCAGATTCTTTTGTATATGTTAGACTAAAACTGTGCTAACAATTATTTATAAGTCAGGCAATGGATCCTGACGCTCGTAGGTTTTATGGCATCTACGTTATGAATGACAAGTTGGTAACGTAATAAATGCTAATGGTGAATAGATTGAAAATAATCTCGAGCTTGCCAGTATGGGAGCAGCTCTCTGCCAATAATCATCCAATGAACCATTGAACCTCATATCCACTGTCATTACACAGTTGGTTTCATATTTAATCATGCAGATCATAAATGCACATAGATTCTCGATATCAAAATATGAGCAAAAACAGCACACTAAGTTTTCTAGATAAATAAAGAAGACTAATGGACTACTATAGAGTAAAAATATGTCAGCCTTGTAAAATTCAAAATCAAAACTTTAAACAAACTTAAAAAAACCTAATCTTACTTGTTGCCACACAAAAAAATCTCAACTTAGGATCTAACCTGTATCTATTTTTTCTGTACATAGAAGAACATTAAATTATAAGTGAATTTCACTCCAATGTATTCCTCTAAATAAAGGAATTCTATGCTTTTTCATTTATAATTAATATTATATCTTATTTTATAAATAGGAGAAATATAACATTCTTCTACAAATAATAGAAAATATTTTTTATTTTATAAGAACACTTTGAAATGAAATTTACCTCTTTTAAAAAAAAGAGAATGAAATTTACCTCTATTTTAGAAGTAGAAGTAGGTTGGAAATGGTATAATACCAATTAGTCTCAAGGTTTCTGTACTGAAACTTAAAGTTGTGATTCTGGCTGCTTTCGAAAGGATCTAAGTGATAATTACTCAGATGGTTACTTATTTTCTAACTCATGCTGCAAATCGTTGTTGAAAGCTGCAACAATGGCGGCCAAAGCTTGTTCTCTTGTTTAACTCATTTCACATCTAGAAAAGAACGTAAATATTAGTTTTGAATCAAAATCTAACAAAACGTAATAAAACTCAGTTTTGAAGAAGAAAACACACAAGTGATAATTGAAAGAAACCTAAGTTTTCTCATAGAGAGCATCAAAAGATTGATCCAACGTAATGTACCGAAGCGTAACACAACTTGTGGAGGAAGAGCTTACGCTACTTGTGGAAGAAAAGCTTACACTACTCTTATCTTTTTCACTATCAAACAAATCCAACGAAGCGTTCTTAAGTTGAGATTTGAGATATGCCAGTCTTTTTGAAAAAAAATTATGCCACATTTTTCAGCAAAATGAAGCTTAGTTTCCTCGATCACTTATCAGTTCCCAACCACATGAGAAACCAAGCTAGTAATATATGTCAACAATTTCTAAAACCATAACGAATATATGCCTCTTCAAAACTCAAACATGCACAACTATATAATAAGACAGTACTTACCCTCATCGTTACTAACGTATAACCATAAAACAGTTCTAAACATCAACCATAAGACACATAACTACATGAGCAAAATTACCAATTAAAGATTTTATATGTATTTAAGTTTGGTATTTTCGGACGTGTAAGTTTTTTTTATCAAAGTTAACAAGTTCTTACCCAACACTCTTTCAGTAATTTTGGTATTTCCAAAATTCTTTCAAGTAATTACACTTAATAAAGGAACACGTATTGCATCATGTATACGCAAACATCAATGTATCCCCACTTGTCTCTAAAATTCACCTTAAGCTTTTTAAGCTGTAGAAAAATTATTTAAAAGGTAGGAGTATTAAACTTCTCAAACAAAATTCAACGGTGATGTAGAACCCACTGAAAAATTCATAGCTGTCGTTTCCTCATCCATCATCATGTTCTCTTATATAATCCCCTTTTACAATCTACACTTCATTCTCAAGCATCTTACTTATTTCATTATTTTTTCTTAACCCCAAAAACAAACACACAAACAAAAAACATAATAATATGGATCTTCTCCTTCTCATATTATGCATCCTTGTCTCTTATCTTTTCTTCAAGATCTGGAAACTCAAAGACTCAAAAAAAGACAAAGATTGCTACATCTTAGACTATCAATGTCATAAACCATCAGACGATAGAATGGTGAGTACTCACTTCAGCGGAGAAATCATTCACCGAAATAAAAACCTCGGTTTAGAGGAATACAAGTTCCTTCTCAAAGCCATCGTGAGCTCAGGGATCGGTGAACAAACCTACGCTCCGAGACTCGTCTTCGAAGGCAGAGAAGAGCGTCCTACGTTGCAAGATGGGATCTCGGAGATGGAAGAGTTCTACGTAGACACCATCGGAAAACTCCTGGAGAGACAGCAAATCTCACCTAAAGAAGTCGACATCCTCGTAGTCAACGTCTCCATGCTCACCTCAATGCCTTCTTTACCGTCAAGAATTATAAACCATTACAAGATGAGGGAAGACATCAAAGTCTTCAACTTAACCGGGATGGGATGTAGCGCGAGTCTAATCTCTGTAGACATTGTCAAGAACATATTCAAAAGCTACCCAAACAAATTAGCTCTCGTTGCTACCTCCGAGTCTTTGAGCCCTAATTGGTATAGCGGAAACAACCGTTCGATGATTCTAGCCAACTGCTTGTTCCGGTCCGGTGGTGCTGCCATTCTCTTGACTAACAAACGTAGCTTGAGAAAAAAAGCAATGTTTAAGCTCAAGTGTTTGGTACGGACTCACCATGGAGCTAGAGAGGAGTCTTACAACTGCTGTATCCAGTCCGAGGACAAACAGGGTCGTGTAGGGTTTTACTTGGGGAAGAATCTACCAAAGGCAGCCACTCGCGCTTTGGTAGACAATCTGAAGGTTATAGCACCCAAGATTCTTCCTGTTACCGAGCTCTTGAGGTTCATGGTAAAGCTTTTCATCAAGAAAATCAAGATGCATCAAAACCCTAGCAAGGGCTCCACGAATCTCCCACCGGGGACTCCTATAAAGGCAGGGATCAATTTCAAGACCGGGATTGAACATTTTTGCATTCATACCGGAGGAAAAGCTGTGATTGATGGGATCCAACATAGCTTGGATTTAACCGACTATGATATTGAACCGGCGAGGATGACTCTTTACAGGTTTGGGAATACCTCGGCTAGTAGTTTGTGGTATGTGTTGGCTTACATGGAGGCTAAGAAGAGACTGAAGAGAGGAGATAGGGTGTTTATGATAAGCTTTGGAGCTGGTTTTAAGTGTAATAGTTGCGTTTGGGAAGTTTTGAGAGACCTCACCACTGGAGAATCAAAAGGGAATGTGTGGAATCATTGCATTAATGATTATCCACCTAAATCGATTTCGAATCCTTTTACAAAGATGTATGGTTGGCTTCAAGATGAAGATCCTGATACTTTCAAGATCCCTGAGACTTTTAAGATCCCTGACGAGTATATGTAAAACGTTTCCACACAGAAACGCATACGCAAAAACAACACAAAGGTGACAATATTCTCTTTTTTTTCCCTTTAATTTGTGTTAATTTGAATGAGCTTGGAAAGGATATATGAGTGCATGTAACAGAAACTTTGGTTACGTATTGCTTGATATAATTTTTTGGGTTATAATTTGTTAATTCCACACTGTTAAAGAATTTCGGGGGAGTGCACCTCCAATACGATGAGAATTTTTCTAATTTGTCATCCGATTGGAATGTTGTCCTCTTTTTCTTGCGTCAAAAGTCGTATCATTTTAATAAATTTTTGTATTATGTTCATTTTGCACTTTAATTTGTAATATTGTTTCGCATTTACTGAACTTTGTCAATGTAATTCATTCTACTCTTCCTTTTACGTGATTGTAAATTTTCAATTGTTTGGTTTGAAACTAATACAAGGAAATAAAGAGACTTCAGTATAGTTCTGAGTTATGATGTTCAAATTCCGAACATGTCTTGATCTACTTTTCTTTGTTAAAATAACATTTACATTTACGTGCGACATAAAATATTTTATTTTATAATTTCTATTCCTGAAACGATTTTTCGTGTCGAACTTGTATTTACAAAATATTCAAATATAAAAATTAGAAAATGAATTGAAAACGAGTTTGTTTGGTAGGCAAAACATTCAATGAGCATTTCATTTCACCCACCAGATCCCGGGCCCCAATTTTCTCCACAAAAAAATGACAAACAATCGCAATTATTAATAGAGATCCCTAATTAATACTAGCATTTGATTAGGTACGAATAATAAAGTTTACTCATGCCTCACGAGTAACACTCAATAAAGTAAACAAATGTCTCAATTAGGACCTATTTAGTTTAAACGTATCTAGTAAGAAAGAATCTTTACTAAATATCATTATCTCAGACTCTCCAAGGTTTTTTGATGCAGTAATTTTCAAACGGAGATGACCTAACTGAAAAAACTATTGTCGTTATAAGAGCATAGTCAAGAATAAAGAAAAGAAAAAAAATAGATAATGATACTTTTCCTCGTTAGAGACTAATATTCAAAGTCTACTTTGGATATGACCCCAAAAAACATAATTTTGATTTTTAAAATCTGAGGACCTGCCAGGTTTATATACTTTATTAGGAAAAACTTGATTATGGAGCAGGCATCTCTATTCTCTGTAACGAATTCAATATAGTTCCAGTTTTTTGCTATTATTACAAAAAAAAGAAAACGAGAGAAACCATAACTCGCATTTAAACCCATTGTTTCCAACGAGAAATCCTTGTTCTTCGGATGAAAACCCGGAAATTTAATTACTTTACATAAGTAATTTGTTATTAATTTTTCATCAGGATATGTTTTTATGTTGCTATTTTAAAATCAATGTCTTCTGTATGTGAGCATAGTTGTAATATCTTATTTTGACAAGTTAAGTTTCTTTAAAACTACTACAACAAATGGTGGGAGATGAAATCGTTGATAGTATTGATTTATCTACTAAATAATAGCAATCCCAATTAATTCCAAAGGTTGTGAGTCCACTTATGTTAAAAAGTTGTGTCTTTTGAAAAAGAAGTGTAAAGGGTTGTGTCTTTTCTAAAAGTTATATGTTGGAAGGTTGTATATTTTCCAATTAATTTCTAAGGTTGTGAATCTACTTATGTTGAAAGGTTGTGTCTTTTGAAAAAGTAGTGTAAAGGGTTGTGTCTTTTCTAAAAGTTCTATGTTGTAAGGTTGTGTCTTTTCCAATTAATTCCTAAGGTTGTGAACTTCAATTATGTTGAAAGGTTGTGTCTTTTGAAAAATATGTGTAGTGAGTTGTGTCTTTTCTAAAAGTTATATGTTGTAAGGTTGTGTCCTTCTAAAAATAGTCTAAAAGTTGTGACTATTCACTAGTATCTTTTAAAAAGTGAGAAGTTGTGAGTATTAGAAGAATGCAACTATTCATATTGAAGGGTTATGACTATTCAAATAGGCTTTAAAAAATCTATAAATAGTCTCTCCCATGCATTTTTCAAATCAAATTTTCACTAATCTACTAATAATAAAATGGTGAAAAAAATAATGTCAAAATTGCAACTTTTCATCTAAATAAGGTGTCTTTTCATCTCAAAGTGGGATTGTTTTTCTACTAATAATAGCAATCCCAATTAATTCCAAAGGTTGTGAGTCCACTTATGTTGAAAGGTTGTGTCTTTTGAAAAAGAAATGTAAATGGTTGTGTCTTTTCTAAAAGTTCTATGTTGGAAGGTTGTGTCTTTTGCAATTAATTTCTAAGGATGTGAATCCACTTATGTTGAAAGGTTGTGTCTTTTGAAAAAGTAGTGTAAAGGGTTGTGTCTTTTCTAAAAGTTCTATGTTGTAAGGTTGTGTCTTTTCCAATTAATTCCTAAGGTTGTGAACTTCAATTATGTTGAAAGGTTGTGTCTTTTGAAAAATATGTGTAGAGAGTTGTGTCTTTTCTAAAAGTTATATGTTGTAAGGTTGTGTCCTTCTAAAAATAGTCTAAAAGTTGTGACTATTCACTAGTATCTTTTAAAAAGTGAGAAGTTGTGAGTATTAGAAGAATGCGACTATTCATATTGAAGGGTTGTGACTATTCAAATAGGCTTTAAAAAAATCTATAAATAGTCTCTCCCATGCATTTTTCAAATCAAATTTTCACTAATCTACTAATAATAAAATGGTAAAAAAAATAATGTCAAAGTTGCAACTTTTCATCTAAACAAGGTGTCTTTTAATCTCAAAGTGGGATTGCTTTAAAAAATATTGGTTTTATTTAAGTAATGTGTTAGTTTATATAATAAGTGTTAGTATTTTATAAGAACTCTCCCAAAAATTAAAAAAAAATATTATAAATGAGACGGGTTATATTAACGTAAATCAACATATATTTATTACAATATTCAATTTTCTGGATATTCATTTTCAATAAATAAAGCAGGTAGATAAATATACAAAATAACAATTACCAACATATAAATTATAATTGTTTGAAATTATAAACTAATAATTTTAATATTATGTCTTAAATAGGAAAAAAATTTATATATCATGCAAAAAAAACATTTTGTTCAAAAAGTGGTTGAAGATAACTATCATGTGAAAAATGTATGAAAAAACTTAAAAATGATGAAGACATAATTGTATGCAATATGTGTTTTGATAAAAAATTAAAGGGAACATTAAGGTTTATAAAATATATATATATTTGAATACTTTGTAAATCATATTTTAATCATCAAAATTAAATTTAATTATTTATATGATTTAATTTTTTTATCAGGCATATAAAATTATAAATTATAGATTATAATATATTCTTTATAAAATGAGTTCCCGTGCGATATCGCACGGACTCTTTGCCTAGTAGTTATAATAATAATTGAGAAAATCAAAAAAAAGGAAAAACTAAAAGGGTAATAAATAGGGACAGGTAAGTGGACAGTAGAAAGGAAGCGGTCCAGGATCGAAATAAACCACTTGTGCTACCCATTCTTCTTTTAATTTTGCCAATCAACACAGCTGGACATTTATTAGTCACTCCCACTCAAGTCGATCCTCTATTATGTATCATTATGAGTTGTGGCGACCCAACATGATTCTATTTCTCTTTGGTTGAATAAATCCAACCAAAGACAATCGTGATGTAACATAAACTTACTTCCTGATTTCGAAATGTCCAAATCTAATTTATCACTGAATCACCTACCTTTCTTTTTCGAGATACATTCTTGCGTCAATGTATAAAAGGTGGCAGTAGAAAATGAGTTTTTCAGACGATTTCAAACGAGTGTGGATTAAGAGGGAGAATCAGCGATACAATAGATTTATTTATTTATAGCAACATCAGTCATATGCACTGCTTAAAGAGTTTTCAGTTTCGTCGTGCGTGTTGTTCTTTAGCAAATATTTTAATTATTTAGGGATTTGCTAATTACAATTACAAAGTACGATATATATAGTGTTTCAAATATAGGATCTATGAACCATACCAGCGATAAGTCTCTCATATAGTCATACAACCACTCCGTAAGGTTTAAACAGATAAAATGCTTTAGGGTATATGAAGCCATACTAATTGTATTATCTTTCTTAGTCGCGCTGAAGATAGTAGCATTATGATTATTCTGCGCTTGTGGCAAAATAAGCCACTTTAGTAAACGTTTACATGAACTAGTTAAAGGTCAAGATCATGCAACATGAACAAATTATACTTGTTAGAGTTCTAAGCGAATATGTTTAATCAAACACATCCCAGTCCAATTTAGCGATGAATATAGATCAGATTGAATCAAGAAAAGAACGCATAACAAAAAAAAGATGACGAATATAAACCAACATTTGTCATCGTTTAAGCATTTTTTGTTGATTCTTGTAAAGACTTCCATGAAAAGTTGTTGATGCGTTTTCTTCTTTTTGTAATGTTTCATATATATACATAACCATACATTGAGAAGAGCCACCCTTTAAGCAGCTTTTCTTATAGCTAATAGTATGGTTAAGGAAGATCTGTTTCAGTCTTATATTGCGTCAGGTTTTCCTGCTGGGCTTTTTTTTGTTTAAAATCTTTTTTAAGCCTGGTTGCCAATTTGGATTATCTCTGATCCCACTTAGTATCTGGCTGTAAATTTGGATTATTTCGGATCCCTCTTTGTATTTGGATGTTATAATTGGGGTTTTTGCCAAAACTAACCCACAACTTGATTTTAATTCCAAACATATACCCAAACTTGAATCAAATGCAAAACTAACCTAAAAGCCTAGTGAAATTACAGCTCAGCCCCTTGTGACCAAACAAAAAAACAGAAGCCATTTTTACGAATATAGCCCCAGTAAATCGTCTGAGTCGTCTGAGATGTTGGAAGTCGTCTGGACGACTGAAGTGTAAGTCGTCTGGACGACTGAAGTGTAAGTCGTCTGGTACCAGTTTATTTTAAAAATAATTTATAAATCTTGTAAAAAAATATTTTGATGCGTAAAAAATAAAAATCAAGTAATTATAAACAGTTTTAACTGATATAAATTAAGATATGATAAAATTGATTTGTTTTGAAGATATATGAGTGGAAGTAGTGAATCATGAAATACTTTGGTTTAGGAGTTTGGCAAACATATGTTGTAGTATTGTATGTATTGTTAGGGTTAGATTTTGGAAAACTAAAATGTTTTTTTCAAAAATTAGTTTTCACCTATATGTGTTTATTTTTGTGTATAGTAAACACTTTTCAAGTTTGATTTGGTTTTATGAAGTGTTTAATTAGATAATTAAGTTTAGGGGTTATGTTTAGGGTGTGGACGACTTATATTTCAGTCGTCTGTTAAATAATTTACCCGGACGACGTATATTTCAGTCGTCCAGACGACTTACTTGTAAGTCGTCTGGAAAGTCTTCTATTTTAGTTTCCCGCTAAAAATATTTAATTTCCCGCTAAAAATATTAAACTCTTCTGGACGACTTACATGTAAGTCGTCTGTTTTAATTTCTTCACCAGACGACTGAAATGTAAGTCGTCCAGGAAGTCGTCTGAGTCAAAAATATTTAATCTAATTGGATTTTTTGTCTCCCTATATAAAGAAAAATTTACACATTCTCTCTCCTCCTCTCAAATGGCTGCAACAAAAATGTAATGTTCATCATTCTAAAACTCTCCAACCTCTCTCTAATCTCTTTGACTTGAAAACACCAAACTTTATATGAATTTTTCAGTTTTGTCTCATGTATTTCTTACTAATCTATCTCTTTTGCAGGTTTTTAATCAAATGGTACTCATCTTCCACTAATTTAGAGGTAGATCTATTAATTTTAGATATGTATTTTTGTGTGTTCTATAAATGTAGATTTATCTAATCTTCCACTCATTTTCTCTATTTTTAAGTCATTTGAACGTTTTTGAATATGCAGGTTTTTCAGATCTGGATTTGATGTGCAGGTTTTTCAGATCTGGAAGACTTCTGGGACGACTTACCTGTTAGTCGTCTGGAAGTCGTCTGGAAGTCATCTGGAAGTCTTCTGACAAAGTCGTCTGGATTTCCAGGAAGTCGTCTGGACTTCCTGGAAGTCGTCTGGACTTCCAGGAAGTCGTCTGGACTTCCAGGAAGTCGTCTGGACTTCCAGGAAGTCGTCTGGACTTCCAGGAAGTCGTCTGGACTTCCAGGAAGTCGTCTGGACTTCCAGGAAGTCGTCTGGACTTCTAGGAAGTCGTCTGGATTTTTCTGAGCGTTTTGGTAAGTTCTTATGTCTGATTTTTCTTCGTTTGGTAACTTCTTGTTGTATAAAGTTCTTACTTTTTTCCCAAACTAAAACTCTCCAAACCCACTCTAATCTCTTTGACTTGAAAACACCAAACTTTATATGAATTTTTCAATTTTGTCTCATGTCTTTGTTACTAATCTATTTTTTTTTTGAAGGTTTTTAATTATTTGGTACTCATCTTCCACTAATTTAAAGGTAGATATATTATTTTTAGATATGTATTTTTGTGTGTTCTGTAAAGGTAGATTTATATAATCTTCCACTCATTTTTTTCTGTTTTTAAGCCATTTGAACGTTTTTGAATATGCAGGTTTTTCAGATCTGGATTTAATATGCAGGTTTTTCAGATCTGTAAAACTTCTGGGACAACTTACTTGTTAGTCGTCTGGAAGTCATCTGGAAGTCGTCTGGAAGTCGTCTGGACTTCCTAAAAGTCGTCTGGACTTCCTGTAAAGTCGTCTGGACTTCCTGTAAAGTCGTCTGGAAGTCGTCTGAACTTCCTAAAAGTCTTCTGGCAAAGTCGTCTGAACTTCCTGGAAGTCGTCTGGACTTCTTAGAAGTCGTCTGAACTTCTTAAAAGTTGTCTGGTCTTGTCTACTCAAGTGGAATCCAAGCTTGTCTTTGTAGATGAATGATCTATAATAGTTTTGTTTGTGATCTGTTTTATGAATTGCATGTATACTCTTTTAGTTGTGAATTTTTTGTAAAATCAGTAATAATGTTTTCCAAGATGTATTAAATGTGCTAACAATGTGTTTACACATTTACAAATCAATGAAATAATAGACTTCAGTAGCCTTTTTCTTATCTTTGGATCTCTCATATGCAATAATAAACTCCAATGGCCTTTTTCTCATCTTAATAAACAAGAATGTTGGTAAGAGATGGAAACAAACAATAGTAACTAGTCAAAGCATATCATATTTTTTATAAGTTTGCATTGAAAAACTTAGTCAAATTTAGTAAAACTAAGGGAGAGAACATATTTTGTAAATATGAGTTTTACATATCTTGAAGTTACTTATCACTCTTAAAAATACAAGTTATTCAAAAACTAACGTAGAAGACTTAAAAACTAGTGGAGAAGACGCGGACGACTTCAATCTAAGTTGTCTAGACGACTAAACTATATGTCGTCTGGTCAACGCAGAGGTTATTTTTGCAATTGACTTTGAAATCTGTTATTTCGGACGACTGAAAGTTAAGTCGTCTACTATTGTTTGGTTAAAAAAAAAACTCCAAAAAAGCTAGACGACTTACATTTCAGTCGTCAGAGGTTAGTTTTGCATTTGACTGGATTATTTCAGAAGTTTGACTTTTTGGACGACTTACGTTTCAGTCGTCTAGTGAAAATTAAAATAATAATATTTTTTTAAAAGTAGACGACTTAAAGTTAAGTCGTCATAGGTTAGTTTTGCAATTGAAAAAAAAACTTCAAGATTTAATTATATACAGACGACTTATAATTCAGTCGTCCACGAGACGACTGAAATGTAAGTCGTCCAGGATTTACGAGGTTTGACCAGAATCTCGGAAAAAAATCCTGGACGACTTACAATTAAGTCGTCTGGTGGACGACTGAATTATAAGTCGTCTGTGTATAATTAAATCTTGAAGTTTTTTTTTTCAATTGCAAAACTAACCTATGACTACTTAATTGTAAGTCGTTTACTTTAAAAAAAATATTATTATTTTAATTTTCGCCAGACGACTGAAATGTAAGTCGTCTGGGGAAGTCAAACTTCTGAAATTATCCAGTCAAATACAAAACTAACCTATGACGACTGAAATGTAAGTCGTCTAGGTTCTTTGGAATTTTTTTTGAAACCAAACAATAGTAGACGACTTAACTTTCAGTCGTCTCAGGTTACAGATTTCAAAGTCAATTGCAAAAATAACCTCTGCGTTGACCAGACGACTTCCAGGTAAGTCGTCTACAGCCAGACGACTGAAAGGTAAGTCGTCTACAGCCAGACGACTTCCCAAGTAAGTCGTCTGACGAACAGATCTGGAAAAAAACTCGATGTCATACCTTAAATTAGTGAGATAAGTTCCTTAGCATACATAAGGCTTCTCCAAGCACACAGAATCACAAACGGAAGTCACCCACCCATAATCGTTAGCTTCTATGACTCTATGAACCATGAAAATTTTAGAATCAAAATCTTGAGTTTTTTTAGCTCATTGTGGAGAGAAAGTGAGAGATATGTTGTGTTTAGGTCACAAGAATGGAAAAAGAAGAAGGGTAAATCGATTTTAGGAGCATTAAGAGCTTCAAATTGGTTGTTCATGGTGGTTGTGGTATTGATGACAATGGCAATCTTGTAATTACTTGAAGATGATGAGGGTGAGAGAGTAAAAATGTCATTTTCGAAAAAAAAAATAAAAAAAAAATGGATGGCATTTTCGTAAATTATATGAACTTGTGGGGTGAATAGGGCAAAACCAATTTTCAAAAAAAAAGGAGGTTAGTTTTGTGTTTGACTTTAAGTTATAGGTCAATTTTGCAAAAATCCCGTTATAATTTCTAATGAAATGCAAGTGTTTAAAAAAAAAAAAGAAGAGCCACCTTTTTGTTTGAAGTGGCATACAATTTTTTTTTCCAACTAACTAAACAAGTTACCCGAGGATGGATATCTTTACTGGTAGAGTCTTCTCTTTGAGGGTAGAGGTGCCAGGTTCGAGTTTTACCATCTGCCAAGAAAGGATTAAACAACCGGTTTTTGTCTATGGCCTAGAGAGATCATAAAATTTGTCCCGAAACTTCTTACAATTTAAAAAACGAAACATGCTAAGTGGGCTGCCGAATGATTGGCCACCTAATCATAAACTAACATCCTCCACTCGCACATAAAAAGATCATAATACTCCTAGAAAATCTTAGAGATTACTGTCAAAATCATAGCATGTATGTCAGGATCGATTGCTTCAATTAACTGCTTTAAACCCTAGAACGAATAAATATCTAATGCATAAACAGTCACAAGCACGAACACACATATTTTGTTGACTCTGAGTTCACCCTTTAGTGTGAGGGGAGCCACATTTCAGGGGAGAAAAATCAGGTCTCTCGTCGTCTCCATTGATTACCAAGAGCTACATCTGTATGGGTAACAACATAACTCTTACGCTCAACTACAAGGAGAAAGGAAGAAGAAGATGAACAAGAGAAGAAGAGATACACAAGACGAAAACTAGAAGAACTCAACACCAAGCTCTCTCTTTCTCACCAGTCACCATGTCTCTCTTTGGAGCAGTTTATAGCCCTATATATGGTATATATATCACCTCAACAGAAACCCTACAAATTAGGTACAATGAAACCTCTCTTCTATTCAGAGTCTTTTCCCTTCTCCTTTTGTTTTGCGAAGCTAGACTTCACAAACGTATAAGCCAAACTTTACTATACTCCACGCCAGACTTCACTATAGCTTTCTTGTTCTTGTAATCGTTTCTTCTTTAGTTCTAGTTTGGATCACAAGACAACAATCTCCACCTTGATCCAAGCTTGAAGCTACCTTTGAAGCTTGTACCTTTAAAACCTTTGAATCACATCACTAACTTTCGCACATAACATGCATAAGCAACCATTATGCAATAACCACTTCAAAAAATTAAACTCTTGAATTTTGCATAATACATCAATTCATCATGCTGTGAATAACGACAAAACCTTCCTGAAACTTTGACAATTGCATTGTCCTTTCTTCATTGGTAAGCCAGTATTCCACACATCCTTGTGGTAGTCTTATCATGCTTTGAACTTTCTGTGATATCTTCATAGCTTTCATCATGATATACCCACTCATAAGCTAACCATCAACCATGTTAGCTTTTTTCTTCTTGTAAACCTTCCTTCTTCAGTTCTAGATTCAAGTTGGATCAAAAGACAACAACGTAAAACATATATAGTAAGTGAATTGTGCCATCCCTGCAAGTACACATGCATTTTGGGAGATAAATTTTGCATCTGTTTCGAATACGTACCTGATACAACCTCATTTTCTTTTTCATTTAAGAATGTATCACTTTTCTTCAAACTTTTTTTGCTTTTTACATCATTTCTTAACACTCATATCGACAATATATATTTAAGTCTTTTCTTGACTATATCCAAATTCCAGTTGAATAGTATAGTGGCTCGTTTGCAAAAATATATGTCAATATTGAAAATAGGTTTCTTTTTCATTGTCATGTTCATCTGGTCTAAACTAATCTTATATATTAAAACAGAAGTCACAACCTTGATTCATGTGTGATTTTTTAAAAAATGGACCTAATGGACCTATTCATAGAATTTCATACTATATTTTAATTCAGACTAATAATAAATATAATTTTTAAAATATTTTAATCATAGTATCTTTTGATATCTTTTCATTTTAAATATAAATATATTTATTTTAAAATTCTAACAAATCTGTTTTAAAAGATTTTTACAAGATCTTCATTTTTAAAATTATATTTAAATATTTTCACTAATTTCGAAATTAGTTTAAAATATTATTATACATTAATATATTCAGTTATATAAAATGAAAAATAAAAAAAATCTATAATATTTTAGTTATTATATAATCATAATCAAATTAAATTAAAATTATTATATTGATCTAAATATAATAAAATTGTATTAAATTTATATATTTATATATTTTGTTTTCGTAATTATAAAATATTTATGTTCAAAAATAAAATCTAATATGTTGGTAAGATGGGTTAACATTATCAAACTATATAATACATGTATAAAAATTAACATGTATTTCTTTAAAGTTAATAATATAAAATCTTTGTAACTACTTTAATCATAATATATTTTCATTTTAAATATAATATATATTTATATATTATATTTTAAAAATTCTAATAAATCAGTGTAATATTTAAACAATAACTTAATGTATTTTAAGTTATCGTTTAGAAATGAAAATAAATAAATTATATCCTATTTTATCTACTTTTATAGTCATGATCATGTTAAAATATAATTATTATACTAAAATCAATATGATAAAATTATATTCAATTGATAAATTTATAAATTTTATTTTCATAAATATAAACTATTTATTTAAAATATAATATGATGATAGAACGACTAAAAATTAACAAACTATATAATACATGTCTAATAATAAATTATCTAAAATGAATAAGCATAAATATATTGGTAAAAATAAATCCAGTTTTGAAATACGGGTTAGAATTTAGCATAAATTAAATACAAAATATTTTTTAAATATATTTTCTCATGAATATATTAATTTGCTTAATAACTAAATGCAAATACAATAAGATAAATATATAATAAGAAGAGGCAAATACATAAGATTTAAACAATTAATTAATTATAACATGTAAATTATAAAATTATTGTATTTGAAATAGTTATATAAATATTTAAGTATATGATTAACATTAAAAATATATATCACTTATTTTCTAAAACAATAATTTATGTATAGAAAATTGAAAACAAACACCCGTGCGGTTGCACGGGTCAAAATCTAGTTACTTTATTAAAATGTCCCATAAAACTTATTGTTCCATCACCATAAGAAATATTATAAAACAGCAAACATTAGCTCGTTTCTTCAAGAACATAGTTGAAGATTAAAACCAAAAGTCGGTTTATAGGAACTCTGAATTAACAATGCGAACAATATGGTTAAAATGAAAATAATAACTTACTTCCTATATTGTCATAATATCACGTACATTTAGTATGACACACACATATCACGGTCTTTTTAGCACCTGTTTATGTAATTATTCATCTCTTCAGAGCATTCATGATTCTAGATCAATCATAATTGATATCTGATCGAATATAATACCGGCGATATTGATAAGCATTATGTAACATACCGTGTCTAATTTCAGAAAGTAATGAGCCCCACAACCAAAATTTTACTCTCATCGACAACTCCCACAAACTTATTTTTTTAACCAGTTCTCCACCTAAATTAAATAATCCAGTCTAGACTGTCTAGTTACACAAAACTAATAAAATCAGTATAATCACGTTTCGTAATCTTAATAGCATTTTAAAAACTGCGGTAACCTACCCATAACCATTAAACCTGATCATGACCTGTCAACGTTAAACCTTATTTCTCACGTTTTTGAATTATATCTCCCTCGTCACCTTCCTTCGACTTAATAGAGAGACGACGTTACAGAGAGAGCGAGAGATGATTGGACAGAGAGAGACAATTGAACAGAGAGCTGATCCCTTAAGCGTATCTATCTAGCGACGATGGCCACTGAAATAGAGAGCTGAGCACTTGAGCGTATGCAGACTTAAAAATATTCAAACTCCAATGAAAAAGCTCCTGCTTGGGCTCCTTTACGTTATAAATACATGTTTGTGAAATCAAGATATAAGAAGAAAACTGTTTGTCTTTGAAAAAAAAATAGAACATAGCCTCTCTGGTACTGACACTTCTTAATAATATGCATCAGCATACACAGCAAAATGAACAATGTATAATTAGATATATATACCGAGACATTATTTGAAAAGTGATTTACTTAGGTGTTTTCAGGACCGGCTCAATGGTGGGCAAAAAAAAAAAAAATTTCTAAACTATTATTTTTCTTTAAAAAATCTGATAGATATATATATATTTTAAAATACCAGAAGTATTTTTAAAAATAAATCTATGGAAATAAAAAAATACTTTCGTACAAAAAAAATTTGGACCCCTTTTCTTATTTTTAATATAAAAATACATGTATTTTTTAAAAAATCGAGTCCGTGCCTATTAAGAAATAGGGGGACTACGGATTGGGCCCGAGGCGGTCGCACCGCTCGCCCCCTATCTAAGCCGGCTCTGGGTGTTTTCACCACAATCATACTAACAAATAAACGATGACATGTACTATTAAAAATGATAACATGGATCCTATGTAATTATGATTTGGTTTAACACAATTATTACATATAAAGTTCAATTATAAAAATTCAAATATAAAAATAATAGATATATGGTAGTTACTATAATTATAAAATTATATGCATCAATATACACAACAAAAGGAACAATATATATATCTTTAAATATATATATCATATACATTTTTGTTTAGGTGTTTTCACCACAATCATTCTAACAAATAAATGATGACATGTACTATTAAAAATGATAACATAGATCCTATGTTATTATGATTTGGCTTAACACAATTATGACATAAAGTTCGATTATAGAAATATAAAATAATAAATATATAGTCGTTACTATGATTATAAAATTATATGCATCAGTATACACAACAAAAGGAACAATGGTATATCTTTAAAGATATATATATATATATATATATTATCTGAGAAGTGATTTGTTTAGGTGTTTTCACCACAATCATTCTAAGAAATAAATGATGACATGTACTATTAAAGATGATAACATAGATCCTATGTAATTATGATTTGGTTTAACACAATTATGACATAAAGTTTAATTATAGAAATATAAAATAATAAATATATAGTAGTTACTATAATTATAAAATTATATGCATTAGTATACACATCAAAAGGAAGAATGTATATCTTAAAAAAAATAAAAAAAAATATATATATATATATATATATATATATTTCCTATACATTATTTGAAAAAAGATTTGTTTAGGTTTTTTTACCACAATCATTCTAACAAATAAATAATGACATGTACTATTAAAAATAATAACATGGATCTTATGTAATTATGATTTGGCTTAACACAACTATGACATAAAGTTCAATTAAAAATATTCAAATATAAAATAATAACTATATGGTAGTTACTATAATTATACTGATGCATATACAAACTTGACTATTCATATATGAATAGTCAGATGACATAAATCATCTGTTGTGACTTGTAAGCTATATTGTAAGAATATTTTTAGCCATAAAACCTCTTTAACTAATGCTAAACGCGCAATGAACGTAGCCTCCATTGAGGATAAAGCTGTGCATGATAATAAACAAAAATCAGAAAGGCTAAATTAGAAAGTAGATTGGAAAATACAATACTCAATAACAGGAGCAAGATCTACTGCAATCGAATTATATATTACAACAAAAGCTAAGAAGTTACTCTTTCTCTTAATATGTAAATGTGAGAAATAAATATAGTATAAATTGCTTATCTAAAAAATTTAAATATTAATTGATCTTATGGATTTCTTTCATATTACCAATAAGTTAAATAGGTTTATATATTTCCTTTGTAAAAATATCTAAATTTGTTAGCATGTTTGAGAATCTAATATTGATTGATAGTTGTTTAGATACATATAAATAGTTATTATAATCTACTAATTTAGAGTTATCATTTTATAAAATACATCCACGTATAAACGCATACACAAACTATTTGTATTTCATATAACCAAGCTATGAAGAATGAAATAGAAGAGAGGTTTGAAGATTGGAAAGGTAGAGAGGCAATCCCTGGCAAACATGGTGGGATCGGACCGGCAGCTATTGCTTGCGGTAAAAATAAGTAATCTGAAATGTTCTTTATTTGTAAGAAAGTAATATCTATATATGTATTTGTTGTGGTAACTGTAGTTGTAGAGGTGATGGAAAACATAGTGTTCGTTGCTAATGGATTCAATTTCGTTGAATACTTCATGAGTTCGATGCACTATTCACCAGCCACAGCAGCAAACATGGTCACTAACTTTATGGGAACAACGTTTTTGCTCACTCTTCTTGGTGGTTTTATTGCCGATTCTTTCCTCACTAATTTCACAACTTTCATCATCTTTTGTTGCTTAGAACTCATGGTAATTTAAACTTCATAAAGCTGGACCTAAACGGACCTGGCATTTACATAATATCACATTTTAACGCTACGGCTTACTCATTTTAATAGGGATTAATCTTGCTGACATTCCAATCTTATAGCCCGAAGCTCCAGCCTGAGAGTGATAAAACACCCTCAACTCTTCAAGCAACGATTCTTTTTACAGGACTTTATGCGATGGCTTTTGGTGCTGGCGGTATCAAAGCCTCGTTGCCCACCCATGGAGGCGATCAACTTGACAGGGGAAATCCAAGACTGATCTCAAGATTCTTTAATTGGTTTTACTTCTCTATATGTTGTGGATCCATCTTGGCAGTAACTATCGTGGTGTCAATCGAGGAGAGCAAAGGTTGGTTTTGGAGCTTTACTATCTCAGCCGGGACTCTAGCCCTTGCACTCTTTATTTTCATGGCAGGGTTACCGTTTTATCGATTCAAGTCTCCTACTGGAAGTTCATTGACAAGGATCACAAAAGTGATTGTTTCTGCTGCACGAAACCGAAATAAGACTGATTTGGATGAGGAGATGATACAAAGTCTTATCTCTACAGACGAGGGCATTTCTCATACCAAGTTGAAGTAAGTGGTCTAACTCATTTGATTATTGTTTGTATTAAAAAAATATTTTATATTTACTTGAAGCTATTTTTTAGGTGTTTAGATAAAGCAATGTTGAACAAAAACATCTCAGCAATAGAAGTTGCGGAAACAAGAACATTTTTGGGTCTCCTACCAATCTTTTTTAGCACGATTGCTATGAACTGCTGCTTGGCACAACTATCGACCTTCTCGGTACAACAAGGCATGATCATGGACAGAAAACTCTTTGGTTCCTTCGAGATCCCCGTGCCTTCTCTAGTCGCTATTCCTCTACTCCTCGTGATTTTATCTTCACCTTTATATGACTATTTTGGAAAAAGAATCTCATTAGACATATCACCAAGCTTTAATTTATATCGCATCAGACTTGGCCTAGCTCTCTCATCTTTTTCGATGGTGATTGCAGCGATTGTGGAGACGACGAGGAAATATGTAGCGGTTCATTACGACTTCAAAATATCTGTTTTATGGCTAATGGTTCAGTATCTCTTGCTAACTGTGGCTGATACGTTGGCATTTGGAGGGATGCTAGATTTCTTTTATAGAGAAGCTCCATCGAACATGAAGAGTATGAGCACGGCATTGGGCTGGTGTTCGACCGCATTTGGTTTCTTCCTTAGCACAGCTCTTGTGGAAGTTACCAATACCATCACAGGTTGGCTTGGCCATCAATGGCTTGGTGGAGAAGATCTCAACGAGACAAGTCTTGAATTGTTTTATGTGGTCCTTTTTGTTCTTAATACTCTTAATCTCCTTAACTATAACTTCTGGATGAAAGGATATTAAGCGAATAACGAAATAGTAAAGTATCAAATATGTATGAATTATGTCAAAAATGTCCATGAGATATAGTTCTAGTATTATCTAGTATGTTGTATTATTTTGATATGTCATCATCCAGATTCAACATGAATATCATAAATATTGTTGACAAATTAAATGAATTTTGAAAATATTTATTCATAAAATACTGAGTTTCACAAAGAAGCTTTGAATTATTATTTTACTGCAAAAAATAAATTATGTATACTGGGAATCAGTTGCATGTTATGCATCACATTCTTTAAACCTTTTACTTTTAGGGTTGACATAGTTGGCAATTGGCATAATCACCATTATACGTACAGCGGAATTGGTTTGGTGTATATATATCTGTTCTGTGAAACGAAACAAAAAAAAATTGTGCAAGGAAACGAGTAACGGTCTTATAGTGACGCATAAAATCACATGAGAAATGCTCTGATTCCGTAGCTACACCAACTTATGTCTTCATCTTCATTGTTGCAGTTTCTTTTTTCTTTTTTTTAGTGAAACTTTTTATTTATTGATTTTGAACCCTAAACGGCAACCAAAACAGTAACCTCCGGCTGGGATTAAAGACAAATAGTGGCTAAGTGGAAGGGAAAAAGTAGGTGACATCTGACTTTCCTCTAGTCCGAAATTATTAGCTCTACATGTGGCCACGCGGATATGGGTCCATGCTTACGGCCCATTTGAGTACCCGGAAGAGGATCCATCCGTAGGTTGCACCTTCTACCCGGGAGTTAGGTCTGTGTTTTTAATAGATCAGGGTTTAACCCTTTAAAAAAAAAAAGTAGGTGACATCGGGGAGGAAGAGAGAACACCTGTGGACGTGAGCATAAAAACAGAGCCATCGCCGGAAGAAGAGTTGAGCGCCGGGTTGTCCAGATCTGGCACATAGAGCCCCTGGAAATAGGATAATAATCCTATCTACCGGATCTGGTCTTTCTCGTTGAAGTCTGACCCACGGCCAATTGCCTACAGCCATAGAAATAGCTGACCGCCGCCTTCCACATCTGGACCAGCTATTTAGCCGCATTTGCCAGCTCCACTCTCAGAGTTCGGTATTGCTTTTATTCATGCACATGTTCAATATGTCTAGTCTACCACAATGGACCAAAGTAAATTAGACCTTGAAGATAGTAAATATATTACTAATATAAGCGGAGAACGTACCACTGTATCAATCACGGACTTGTTCACATTCTTCAAGAAGATGGCATGAGCCTGTAAATATTAAAACCACACCACAAAAGAAGAGATGGGTATTGCATGCTTTTGTTAGGTTGCAGATAAATTTTATATTAAACATGCAAGTTAGAGATGGCAAAATGTCGACAAATGCCTTAACAGGACCTCAGATGGATACAATAGAAGACTCAATGAGACAACCGTAAGCTTCCCATGGAGCAATCAAGTAAGGATGATAATCGTTAGCTCAGTGACCAGCTAGGACATGCTAAAATAAATTGCAATTACATATATGATATTTAGCAGTACATAAATGTGAATACAATCTATATATTTTACAAAACTGATTGTTTTACTGAATTATAAACCATATATTTGAAATTTCAATCCAATAAGGTGAGAAACCTTTTTATTAGCACCCACTTGGTCAATCAAATCTGGATTCATAAAATCCCAACATTTGTTTCTATACGTGTCACGAACATCTTCACATGAATTGTAGCAGTCAGGCTTTTGTCCTGCAAGGAAAAACAACATACGTCACATGAAAGCTAGGAAAGAAAGATTGAAAACAAGCCATCAATTATTCTGAAATGAAACTCTTCCCCTCAAACTGTTGTGGTTGCTTCACTGTGAAAATGAATCTCTGTGGGTATCTTGGATGAAAAGAAACAGGCTAAAAGGTGCAAGCTTTTGGAGCTTTGGTGAGAAGAAGCACCAGTCTTGGATTTGGAAATCCATCCTTCGCATCCGGCCCTTAGCTGAACAATTTTTAATTAAGATGCGAAGTGAGAAATGGTATTTCGGCCAGCTTCTGGTATGATCATTGGCTGCCACTAGGTCCTCTGATCAGGTTCTTTGGTTATAATGGGCCTCAGTATCTCCGTATACCGCTGAATGCAACAATCAGAGAGAGAGAGAGAGAGAGCTGTCCAAGCAATGGCTGGCTTATCCGTCCTGCCAGATCGCCTAAAGCGGAGCATCTTCAGGTGCTCTGTTCAGTGCCGCTACCAGCTCAATCTGGATCTCCTGACATTTATAAATGGTTCGTAAATTAAGTCAGCTTGTCTAAGTTTCACACCAGCTTTACATGGGAAGCTATCAGGCATAGAGGAGAGAAAGTTGATTGGGTTTCTCTTGTCTGGTTTAAAGGTCATACTCCAAAGCACGCCTTTCATATGTGGGTTACTCAACAGGATAGGTTGCCTACTCGCGCACGGCTTGCTACTTGGGACCCATGTATTGATGCATCTTGCCTTCTTTGTGATGGATGTGCTGAGACAAGAGACCATTTATTTCTGAGATGCAGCTTCAGTGAACAAGTCTGGCACCTTGTGACCAAACGTCTAAGCTACCGGCCTACTCTGTTCCATACTTGGACAGCCTTTGGTGACTGGCTTAGTTCATCAGACTCCACATGCCCTACAACGCTCCGTTGGCTTGCTGCTCAAGCAACAATCTACCAGCTCTCGGCAGAACGCATTAATAACCATCTTCACAACACAACCTCTTCTACGCCTCAAAAGATCCTCAATGACCTAGACAGGCTAATACGTAACTCAATCCTTGCAAGGAAAAAGCGAAGGAAATTCAGAGGTCTCATGCAAGTTTGGCTAAAGCATTTTTGAAATGTTAATTGGTGATGTATAATACCAATTTCAAAGTTTTTTTGGTGTTTTTAACTTTTTATGGCATCGTTTGGCTTGATTGCATAACTTTTTGTTTGTACAAATTAGCTTCATTTTAATGAAATTCACATATTTATCAACAAAAAAAAAAGACTATTATGAAATGATAAGTTACTCATACCATAAAAGAATGTCTCATACCAAAAAAAAAATTATGTTTATGCTAAGCAATGAAGATCCACTAGTTTATGCAGTTATCTATTCTGTCCTTGTTCAGCGTGGTCTGCATCGCACAATGTAACAGTAAGGACAGTCCATATGAAATTACATGGTTTAACGAATGGACTAAGTAAAAGATGCACACATGCTAAACACACACAACAAACAACATCAAAGAAAATGTTGACAGAACAGAAAAACAACAAAAGGAAAAGAAACAAATATCTTATACATAGATTATTGATTTTTTTGTCAACAGATTAAATTATTTAAAATAGACAAACAAGATAACAACGTCGAAGGTGATGAAAATCATGATTGGGATTATGTTGCCTCTTCCTTCTTCCTTCAGACCTTGGTCCTTGTATTGATCATGGTTCTACTCAGGCAAATTCAGATTGGATCTTGGACCGAGTGCTTCAAAGACATTGGTGTTATCATTATTTCCGAACATGGGTCCATGATTAGAAATAATCGAATTGGGATTATAGTTGGATGCATTCCCATCGAACATTCTTGTTTGGTCGAAAAGATCGACATTGCCACCACCAACAATGTTGTTGTAACTTTCGCCATAATGATTGGGAGGATCAATTGCTTGCAAGTGTTGGGACCGTTGACTTACCAACTCCATTTTCAGATTTTCCAGAGCACTAGTTAGACAAGTGTTTTGCCTTAAGTCAAGTTGATTCGGAGGTTTTTCCCACCATTTTTCTGTTTCTTCTCTCTTATTTTTTATCTCATCCAACTCTTTCTTCCTTTTTTTCTCCATTTCAAGGATTGCCATCTCCTGCAATGAATTTTATCATGTGTAACAGTAAAACCAAACTGAAATAGAATATGTAGTTTTTTACCGATGTTCTTAAAAACAGTAGTATACAGATATAATCTGATATTGTACACTGATTTTTTTTTTTTTTTATATTGTACACTGATTAAACAAAATAAGCATCGATTGATTAAAATATAATATATAGTAATAGAACTATATGTAATAAACATACTTTTAATAAATATTTCTTTGTAATCGATAATTATTCAATAAACTATAGAAAATAGTATATTTATAATTTAGAGAAATGTAAATATTATTTTAATGTTTCAAAAAGTTTGGTTTATAATTATATAAAATAAATACAATAAAAATTCATGAAAACTAAATATAAGAATGGTTTTCGATTAACAAACATATAAATCAAAAATGAAAATATTGAAACCGAGCCAAATAAAAATATATATTGTTTTAATACAGTAAATAAAATTTATTACTAGAAAACTAAACCGAAACAAGAAAGAAATTCAGAAGATCCCTAACAGTATTCAATACTTTTTCATATGAATATAAAGTAAACCTAGTTTAACAATGAACTTTCAAATTAATTTGACCATGGAAATTTACAATTAGAACATATATATGTTTCTAAACATGAGCGAGATTCTTACAAAACATACATCAGTTTTTAATCCTGGCACAGTCTAGAAAACTATTTGCTCTTTTTAATCGTGGAAAAATATAATTACAGAAAACTAAAAATTTTCATGATCGTATATCTTGCGCACAGTTAGAGAAAACATTTAATATATATAATACTCATTATAAACGATGCTTTGGAGTATATATATTTAGAATACTTCATAATCTTATAGAAGCGTACAAAGAAGAAAATAATTGATGTTTACCTGAGTAAGTAAGCTGTTGAGATTTTGGATTGTTGGGTTCAAACCGTCTTGGGTATATAAAAGAGGATTATGGTTGTGATTTTTGAAATTATCGAGTACAGATTTAACATCTGGATTGCCAAAAGAAAATACTTTTTGGCCTGGTGAAAACACAATTACTCCCATTCCTACACGACATAAGGTGCAAAGTTCACTAGCTTTTTTAAAAAGACCTTGTCGTCTCTTTGAAAAGGTAACTTGAAGGTTGGCATCCTTCTCCATTTTCGCAATCGGTACTTTTTGACGACCTCTTTTGTTTTCTGGCATTCTCAAAAATACTTTTAACAAATAAATAAAAGATGATGTTGGAAATGAAAGAGTATATTTGTTATTTATAGAGAGTTGTTACATATGGGTATTTAATTTTTATGTCATTTTAAAGTAAATATATCTTTGACTTTATGACAATTTTAGAGATTTTTTTTATTTCCACTTCAAACTTTTAATAGTCATCCTCATACTTAATATGTAAGATACAATTATGATATTTAAAATGGAATGATATCTGTTATGCACCATGATCTGTCAAAATGTACCATTTATTTTCCACGAAAATATAGAAGTAGATTTTCTTACAATATTCCCCAAAAGTATTTAATTATCTTAAAGTTTAGGGAAAATTTGGAGAAATACTATTACTCGAGATTTTATTTTAAAAATTACACCATTATATAAGTTTTTTGAAAAATACACTTTCGTATATATGAAAATAAAATTTACTGTAGTTCTTATCTTTCTAATATGAAAATAGTTATTGTTGTTCAATATGTAAGAACATAGTTAAAACTGAAAACACTAGTAATTGCTTTTTAGACTGATGCATGTTTTTCATGTGCGGAGAAAAAATATTTTTCACTTAGTTGGAGATATTTAGTTGAAATAACCAAGTTCTTCAATTTTAAGCATGACGCCGATCACCATTTTGCATGGATTCTATGGTATATATGGAAAGGAAAAAACAACAAAGTTTTTATCAATTTGAATATTGACCCCCGCGATATTTTCAAGTTGGCGGAAACAGAGTCGGTACTCTGGGCTGAGGCGCAAATTAATCATGCACAGAGATCTGATCAGGCCCGATCGGTAGTGAACGCAACGGTACCCACTATCCCTGGTAGATGGTGTTTTCCGGATGGATCATGGAAAGAACATGATAGATATTCGGGACAAGGATGGTGTAGTACTTTGGAAGGATTTGATAGTTTGATGGGAGCAAGGAATACTAGAGTGTATCAATCACCCCTTCATTCGGAGATAAAAGCGCTCATTTGGGCAATGGAATGTATGAGGAATTTAAGACATACTGTTACTTTTGCGACGGATTGTTCTTAGTTGCTGAAGATGGTTTCTGAATCTGAAGAATGACCCGCATTTACAAGTTATCTGGATGAATATCAAGATCCTGCAAAGAAGTTTTCACAGCTCAGAGCTCATCCATATATCAAGGACGCTTAATTCAAGGACGGACAGTCTAGCACGTAGTGCAAGAAAGCAACCTTCGTTTGTAAGATGCGGAGCTACCAGTTTGGTTTACAGAATCTATATTAGTCTGTTTTGTTGCTGACAAAAAAAAAGCATGACGCCGATCTTTTTTTTTGCCAAATGCATTTCATTTTCAGGTCAGATTTGTTTTTTAAAAGTCTTTTGAGTATAATAAGAAAGAATCTAACCTAGATTTTGACCATAATGATTACAGCTGAATCAATAGGTTCTTCCCGGCAACAGAGTAAATAGTTTGAATTTTTCTTATCTTGCTTGTTGTAGGATGAGTGTTTTCGAGGTTCTTGATATGTATATTCAACTTTTACGGCTATGAAGCTCTTGATCGCATTGTGCTTAATCATGTAGGCATGTTTATCTTCTTTCATTGTGATAAAGCAGTGGACACGATGGAGAGCATCCTCCAACGAGATGTTGTTGTTAGTGTATAGATCTTTTTTGAAGGGCGAGTGTGTCCACAGTGCATTACGCAGAGACTCCACTGCTGTGGCATCTAGAACGTGAACTTTGGAGACCAGTTCTTTAAATTTTTCCATGAAAACCATGAGCTCTTCTTTCTCGCTGAATCCCCTTGTCAGATGAACATCGAGTAATGTTTAAATAATTCGGTACAGTCCGTAAAAACTGTCAACAAAATCCTCTTTGAGCCTTGAGAACCATGTCAAAACCGGTCTGTTGAAATTTTCCACGAACAATTCATAATATTCTGCATCTTTCTCCTCAGCGGTAAATTGTGCTTGTTCCAAGGCTATGTTGAACACAATCATATAATCGCTAGGATCATATTCGCCTGAGAAATATAGTACTTTTAGCTTAACCCAATATTGGACTCTGACGTTGGTGATCTTTATGTGAAGGAGTCTTTTGCGTTTTAAAAAGGACACACTATTTCCCGGGAGCCAAACTCTTTACCAAATGGATCTTTGATCCTATATCAAACTCCGAAGAACATCAATTTGTTGAGATGTTGTGTGGTTGGTCTGAGTCATTGTGGCTCCTTGAACTGTTAGATTCAATTTTGTATAGGAGAATTATTTTCTTGTAGTTTCCATCATCAGGTGGTGTAAAACCGGCGACTAGGACATCTAGGCGCTCATTGATTGCTTTGTTTGGTTATCTTGTTGATTGAGACGTTCCATTATATTAGGTTTTGAATCATGGTCATCATAGTGGTGAAATCTGTGACCGACGGGATAGTGCATGTGCATATATGAGTATCGTCTCCAGCCAGTTATGATCTTTCTTGGCGTTACTTTTTAGTTTTCTATAGATAATGATAATTACTTAATTTGAATTTGGCACATACAATTAAATAGGCACAAATTCAATGATAAGTTATTTGAAAGACGTATACTGAGATATCAAAGGTTGATTACAAGAAAATATAAAAAACTCGTTTAAGTTAAGAACTCGACAAAAACAATTAAGATGTGAACCTTCTAATTCTTGTGTTGATTTTTGCGTGAATTTCATTATGTCTTCTTTGAACTAGGTCTTCTCTACTTATAGGCGTTTTTCTTTTTCTTTTTTAATATTTAAGTCGACATAGTCTAATGGACCGAGATTAGTTTACTCAATAGATCTTGTCAAGGGAAAAAAGCAAGCTATCTCCAATAACAAAGCTTTGTTTCTGTGATTTAGAAATAAAATTTGTCATGCTCAAAAATGATTGATAATATGATATGTGACTCAAACATTAGTTTGTTAGTTAGTTTATTAGACCAAAAACATTAGTTTGTTTGTTTATTTTACCAATGAGATGTGCAAAGCTTAACGATAGAACCGACGAACAAAGTTACGATTCTCTTGAACATGCAGTAGTCCATTTTTATAGAAATACCGTCAAACAAAGTCATGGACAAGTCCCTAAAATGAATCATTCATGAATTTGAACTTTCAAAGTCCGCGTCCAAAGGTTTGAGTATTTACGTTATAGAGAACTCAACAAGTATCTGAGTAATATATAAAATGAAAATGGTCAAAAATTATGAAAGAGAGTAAAAAGAGAATCTCATATGAAAATTTATGAAATTTTATGAGAAACTCTTAATACATATGTCTTGTTTCAACAGGTTCAATTTCTTATTAATGTTAAATTTTAATTCATTCATTATATTATATTAAAATCATATATTTTCTTGTCTAAACTCCATTTTGAAAACATTTACCAATGTGGTGCTTTTACAGCCACCAGCAAACATAAACTTTAAAACATCTTTTCAGACAGTTTGTAACGATCTCGGTTTAAATTTTAAATACATGTTTCATTGATCTATTCAGATCGCTAGTCTTAATCGGTTTTTTTTTTATTTTTTTTTACAGCAAAGTATTTACAGACTCATGTCTTAATCGGTTATTACATCTAATCTATTAATTTAGGATCATATTTTTATCTACGATTAACAGTCATAATAAAACCACTTAAAGAATTAGTTAATATTATATATTTGATTATTTACATTAATAATAAATCAACAATAAATTAAATTTTATTTTTTCAATTATAACAAAATCTGTTGAGAAACAATCTAATAAAATCTTACAAAAAATTAAATATTTTTATAAGATAACACATTAATTAATTTCATAATTAGTAATATAATATTATTATACATTAAATTTAATTAAAATTTTATTCTAAAACAAGAAAATAAAAATTTTATAATTATATTCTGTATTTTATAAAAAAAATATAAGTGATTTATGAATTAAAAATGAAAATTAAGAATTTTTTTTTAAAATTGTTACATTTAAATAAATTATCACTCATCATTAAATGAGCTAAAATTCATAAACTATATCATATTTTTATACAAAAGTAAATTTATTAACACAAGTTAAAATTTTATATCTACAACTATATATTATCTTTTTGTTTATTTTGAAACTCTCAACAATATATTGTTTAAATATATATATATATACAAAAATATAATAGTATATAATAAGCTTTAGTTCATATACTATTTAAGAAATGTGTTATAAGAAAACTTGAAATTTTAATAATTCATTTAAAATATTAATGACAAATTAAATTTTAGTTTTAATTTATTTTTTACTTTAATTATAACAAAATCTATTGAGAAAAACTAATAAAATATTACCATAAATTAAAATATTTTTATAAAATAATGTATTAATGTATTAGTAAAAACAAATTTAAAATTCATGTAATCTTCCAAACTCAAAAATAGCTGTGTAATTTTTTTGAAGTTTTCTTGACAAAATATACATTTTTCAAAATAAATATTCAAACTCAAAATTATAATATTTCAAATTTTTAAAAAGATAAAATGATTGATAATAAAGAATAACGTTTTAAAATGCACAACGAAAAACAAACTATATATGTTGTAAAAATTAAAGTAACCTAATATTTTGAAATATTAATTAAAAAAAACTTAAATATGATAACATCCAAAAATATTATATATCAATAAAATTTACTAAAATAATATGATAGATTCTACTATGTATAAAATTTATAAATAATAGAGCTATATTATTTAAACAAAACAGTATCTTTAGTTATAAAACCCATAAAATACTAAAATGATATATGCTAAAATAAAACACAACATGTAAATATAAATTATCTTAAACATATATATTTTCTATGATATAAATAAATAAAATTTTAAAATATATTATATGAAAAATGTATAAATTAAAAAAATATTTTAAAGGAGGTTTTCTATTTGATTATTTTAAATTGTTATTTTATTGTATCTAACTCAAAAATATATTTGTAAATAATAAAAATTAATAACAAAGTAAAATGTATCAAACAAATTACTATATATTAATAATACAGACTAAGAAATATAAACAATAATATAGAGTTACATAATATATAACACTAAAATGAAAATTATATATTTAAAACATTTCTAATAATATCAAAAATATTTATAAAGTGCAAAAATATTTGCATAGTCGTGGGAATCAAAATCTGGTATGTCTTGTTTGAACGGGTTCAATTTCTTATTAGTGTTAAATTTTAATTCATTCATTATGTTATATTAAAATCATATATTTTCTTGTCTAAACTCCATTTTGAAAACATTTACCAATGTGGTGTTCTTACAGCCACCAGTAAACATAAACTTCTAAACATCTGACGGTTTGTAACGATCTCGATTTCAATTTTAAATACATGTTTCATTGATCTATTCAGGTCTTAACCGATTATTGCTTCCGTATATGTAATTGGCACTGGAAGCAGCCAACTTTCAATGGTGCTATTCACAGACAAATTGACTTTTACTGTCGTGTTATTTTCATGAATGATTATGTTTTCTATAAAGGTGTCACATCGACGATGGTGACATTGGTAAGGGAGGGTAAAATATCGTACGTAGGATCATATATGTGGCATATCCACTACGTGGCATAACTTAATTGGGTAGGCAAGATTTTTTTACATTATCAACAAATATTTGAAAACTATTATTTTATGTGTCAATTAGTTTACCTACCGGCCGTAGCAGGTAGCGAAGAGATCCATTATTGGGAGTGACCAAAATTGGAATAGTTTAAGTTTTCCAGATTTATAGTTTCTACACATGTTTATGTATCTTTTAAGGTTGAAGACTTGGTTTCCACTTACCATGATGGGAAAGGGCACAAAAATATTTTGTTGTGTGGCTAAGATAGCAAGAAACCCATTTCTTTTCTTCATTTCTAATCATTTTCAGTTTTCGATCTTTCTTTATGCCAACACAAACCGATGATTAAACTTTTCTTTCCTTTTTTTCTTTATTTTTAAACGGATTTTTTTTTCTCATGTCGGCCAATAGACATTATGGCAGAAATGGTGAAACCATGACAATTAAAAAATGAATGGAAATTCTATAAGAAAAAGCAACTGTAGTTTTACGTATCCAAATTAAATTGCTTAAAAGTTAAAAATATAGGGATTAGATTATATATGTTACAGAAAATTACGTATTATTGAATAAAAAGTAGAAAATTGGTATTGTGATATGTCTTTATAGAAAGAAAGTAAAAAGTATTTCCAGTTAAACTGATGCATGAAAAACCAAAGATACAAATTCTAATATATATGTTACAAAAAAACAAATTGTAATGTGTAACAATAGTTATAAATTATTAAAATACATAAAGAAAGAAACACTGTTGGGATGTGAATTGGATAGTGATAGGGAAATGTCAAAATCATGGGAGCCAACTAATTTGGGAGGATCTTTAGGGGAAATGTGTGGACAAATTCGTTTCTACATTTTGGCATTTGTAACCAATATATATATATATATATATATATATAAATATGGTGGTAGATTTATTGGTAAACATGTATTTCATTAGTAACTAGTCAAAGATTTCGACCACCTGCCTCATATTTTTCGAATTGTAATTTCTCTTTGTTTTGGAAAATATAAATAAATAAATAAATAAATATATATATATATATATATATATATATATATATATATATTAATATCATATCAAAATTATTTATTCACTAAATTTTAATTTTTGTCATTGATCAGTTATTAAGAAAAACATCATTTTCTCAATTTCTTAAGATTTTTTCTAAATTATTATTACTTAAACTTTTCAAAATTTGGTTTGCTGTGATTAAAATTAATGATGTGTTTTTAAGACTCATCCAAAATATTTATAGGGGTTCTAAATTTTTATCATGGATTTTAAAACATTTGAAACAAGAAAATTAATTTTACAAATACATAATAAAACAAATTAAAAAAAAATTATAGTGCGCGAATTTCATTTATCGATCATCAATAGTAATTCATATAAAATGTGCAGAGTATATTGAGACAATGTTTAATCATTTCACTTATCTAATTAATTGCTATCCCAATATTTGGTATATGTGTATTTTGCTTTGCTAATTTTTTTATTGTAAATTCGTAGAGTATAGTTGTAATTTTTTTTTGTAATGTTTGAATCTGTTCAGTAACCAGCATAAGAAAAAATTTTGGTCAAATTTTTAATACAATACCAAAAAAAGCAATACTCATAATTTAATGCCAATAGCACCCAAAGTTTAGTGTTGTTATGTTGAAATAAATAAGTTCTGAAGTTTACTTGTTTTTTTGGTCGACATTTTATACTAAAGCCACAAATTGGCCAAATATTACAAAATGATCAAAACAGTGAAAAATCATAACAAAACATTACAAATACAAATACAAACCGAACACAAAGAATAAAGAAGTAAGCATCAACTTTAGTACATGCGTCTTTCATCGATCCTTAATTTGATGATGTATGCATCGATAGTTTCTGATAGATTAGGAAATATGTAACATTTCATATATTGTACAAATACCCTAATGAATCCAGTGTATATATAGTTTACATAATGTAATATATGAAGGTAAGAGTTTTGCCAAATTACATGGTATCAAAAGCCAAAAGAAATATCACCGAAAAAAATTTGTTTGAGCTAAATCCACTGAGACTGACAGAGACGAATGTCAATCCAAGTTTTTCTAATATTTTGGGTGAGATTTTTTTTTTTTACTTATCGCCGTAAGTTAATAATCAAATCTTTCATCTCCTTCATCTGAGAAGATTAATGGCGACTATCAGCAACAAAAACTCATCAAAACCACCACCTGAACACAGTGAAGAGGTTTTGATTCATCATTTTTGGGGCTAATCAGTCTCGATCACTCGAGAGATCGAATGCATGGCTACTTCGCTTTATCCTATTTAAATTATACTAGAGTTTGATCCGCGCACCCGCGTGGGTGTTAGTTTTTTTTATAAATAAATATTTATTTGTATAAGTGGTAATATATATTTTAAAATTTACCCGTTAATTTTTTTTTAATATGACATTTCTAAACACAATAATTTTATAGTTTATACTGAGTAGTTTTATTTTATCATGTAAACCCTTAATTATATCATCCATTTATTTAGAATATGACCTGTAAAGTCACATAAATGTATTTTTATTTTTTATGGATCAAAATTTTATGATAATATATAATAAAATTGTAGTATAAACTGTTTTTATGGATCAAAATTTTATGATTATGTATAATAAAATTGTTGTATACTATTTATTATGTATATGTGGAATTAGTAAAATAATTACCATATAATGTATGTAATTACGAAATGTATATATGGAATTAATTATTTTCAAACACACATATGTATAATAAAGTAGAAAAAGACAAGAATACTAATAGCTAGGTTTATTAATTATTGTTGCCATAATTTTTAGTTAGAATTTGATTCTAGAAATGTATTAATTAAAGAGGAAAAGACAAAAAATCCTAAAAGGTAGCTTAATTAATAACTTCAGTGGCATGCCATTGTAAATAAGTTGAAAAACTAAGGGTTATTTTATTTGTGTACTTCTCTTTTAATAATATAGACTAGATTTTAACCCGTACACCCGCATGGGTGTTTAATTTAATATTTATCTAATTTAATTCTTTTTAATATGATTGAATATATATATTTTAAATTGCCACTATTAAATATTTGTTTAATGTATTTTGAAATTAATTAATTAGATTCTATAGCATTTTAAATTTTAAGAATATAATAAAGATATACAATGTATAATATAGTAAAGTGTGATTTGGAATTATATATATATATATATATATTATTGTTATTAATGTGATAGTTTAATTTAGGGGTTTGTTATGTTAAGTTAGTCAGATATTCAATTATTTTAGGAATACATAGTTGATTTCTTTTCTATAGGAAATTTGTTAATTCTTATTTGAATTCTATGTCCAACTAAATCCATAGGAAATATATCAAATCATTGATTTTTTGTTTGAAAAAAAATTGAATTAATTTACAATTAATACAAACTTAAACCAAATGTTTTTAAAATTGTATCTAATTCATGTTACATATATAATCTATATAATCTGGTTTAGTGATGTTCTCATCAATTACGTTTACTAAAGTTTTTTTTCTAATGAATTTTAATGTTAATTCAATTAGATTTTGACACTTGATTCAAAACTTTTGGTTTACTAAACGATTTTATGCAGAGACTGGGATTGTGGTGCAATGAAGATGAAATCCGTTTTATGGTCTTAAAAAATACAAATGCTATTACTGGATAACCAAACATTAATTGGCTTGTTATTTATTTCCTATTGTAATATGGCGTGAAAGTTTACTAAGACTATCTTCAATAGTTCACTTTATTTTTCATTCTAAAATATAGTAACTTTGTAATAGAGTTGTGATATACTTTAATAGTACTCTATTTTAAAATGAAAAATAGAGCGATGAACAAATAAAACAATTTACTTTATATATAGAATAAACCTATTTTTACTCTATTATAGATGGAAAATAGAGTATTATTAGAGTATTTTTACTTTAAACTCTATTTTAGAGTGAAAAATAGAGTGGAATTAGAGATACCTTAATAATTATAAAAAATGTAGAAAATTATCAGTAGTATTTGACTGTAAATATTTAGGAAAATCTTGGATCAATTCAAATTTGTACTTCTGTTTTAATAGTTTAGATATATATTTATTTACACATGCAAAAGAAAAATCGAATAGTTCGTTTAGAAAAACAGAGATATACGCATCATTTTGGAGTATGATTCTTTTTAGATCCGACGAAGAAACAAAAATTATGATAGTGGAAATGATTGAAGAAAAAATCAAAACTATCCAGAGGTAAACCAAAACAGATTAGAACTAAACAAATCAATCGACAAAATAAACAAGAACAGAACAAAACCAAAACATCTAATGGTGAACGATGGCGAAAAATGACCCCGGCTTCCAAAAACCAAAGTTTGCTATGGAAATCACAATCACAACCCATAAACATATGTTTTCACAATCACATCCCCATAAATATTATTTTCAACCATAGTATCCAACCAAAAAAAATTCACTATATTCTTCTCCAAATTTATTATGTTCAAATAAAAAGGAACATTTATTTACCCACTTGCATTTTTTTCTTGTCGGCAAGGTGTCTACATTGCCTGCTTTTAAGATGTCTCTTATATAATGATTCCACATGATTCGAACAACTAGCATGAGCAAATTAGACACGACTATCCCTCCAACACGAATACTATTAATAAGTTATGAAAAACTTATGGAAGAGGATTTATTTATATAGTTCTATAAGTTCATATTTTTATAATTTGTTGTAAATTTACTATTTCTATATGTGATTTATGTATCAGATACTTCCATACGATTGGGTCTGCGCAGACAAACGAGTGTGCGAATCTTACGTTAAGCTATATCATTGCCATTTGCTAGTATTGCCACTGTGTTCTCCTTGTCCAAAGTTTATGTATTTTCTCTAACATACTCCTTTTTTTTTGTCTAACATACATTTTATAACTTTAATATTCTATCAATACTATTAAAACATCAGTCAATTAAACAGTCTATCAATACTATTAAAACAAAAACACAATTTAGATAGACCATATGATATTACCAAATTTGAATCATTATATCAATTATCCATCTTAATATATCTTATAACAACCTAATTATTTAACTTATTCAACTAAATATTAAAATAATTATAAATTTAAATAAGTAAAAAGATATTCATACAGATTTTTAAACATTACAATCTAATAAAATCTTACAATATCATTTTAAAATATAAATATACAGTTTTTTAAAATATTAAACTTTATAAATATCTAAATAATACATAATTTCGTAATTAATATTAAATAATTACAATACATTAATATTAATTTAATTATGACTTACTTACAGAATATAAATTTATATTATATTATAGCCTTATCAAATATTAAATTGGATAATAAATGTACTCTATTAATTAATTTTTAAATAATTAAGTATATTAAAGTATATATATAAACATACATAACAAAAAAATTAAAAAAATTAAAATATAATTTAATTTATAAATTTTTTTATAAAATTAAATAATAAATAAATAATTATAATTAATAAAAAATCTTTTAAATTTTATAAAATAAAAGCTAGATATATATATTTGATAAAAAAATATTTTAAAATATGAGACATGTTAAATCAAATATGATATGGTTTTAACAACATTTACCAATGAGACATGTTAAATTTAATATGTTTTCATTTTAATTTATTAAAAGAAACTAAAATAAATGCAAGACACAGCAAATAAATTGATTATATTTTAATATTCTATTATTCTATTATATATATATATATATAGATATATATATATTTATTTTAATTGATTCTTTAATATTAAAAACACAAATAAACTGTTATATGAACATATCTTATTTCATCAAACAAAATATGTAAATTAACAGAGCATACATTAAATTTACCATATTTGTAAAATATTATGATATTGCGTTATAGTACGGTTGTTAATATAACAATTATAAATTTATATTTTTTGCAATCTGTAGTAAACATTCCCCTCATAAATTAACATATGGATATATTAAAATCTTAAATTAACACTTTTATTTATTTCAAAATTTTTGCACTAAAAAACTAAACTTATAAGTATGTAATAAAGGTTAAAAATGACATTTCTCAAAAATTATTTTCAACTATTTTTTATATATTTCAATTAACAAAATGTATATAGAATAGTGATTATTTTTTAAAAAAAATTAAAGCTAAAATTAAAAATAATAATTTAAATATATAATTTTAAATAAAATAAAAGAAAACTTAAAATAAATAAATTTGCCTCTGCATGGTTTAGAATCTGGCTCGTAAGTCGGTTTCCGCCGAAGTGGCCAAAAGTTGATCATGCTCACTTCCAGTCATTGTCACGTAATCCTGGTTATCCATTTCATTTTAGCACCAAACCGTTAGAGTAAAATAAAGCATGGCGGCTCTCATGATACTACATAACACAAAAAGTAAAGAATATTGAACAAGGAACAAAGATCAAATATAGTGTTTATTGATCTTTTAGAGCAGGAATTAAAACATATAGGTTTAGTAACCCTAGTTTTAGTCGGTTGTCTCTATAGTCAAAGTAATGAATAATTGAATAGTCGATCCCTTGTGCTAAAGTTTAGGAACTCTATTTATAGGTTTTTGTAGTCGAAATCTAAGTTAAATCCTTAAATATCCTTAAATATGGAAGATTTCTCCTTATTATAGTTGAGAAAAACCTGATTTGAGATCTAAAAATCGTCTAAACAAAAGAAGAAAGTCAACGTCCTACTATAAGTAGGAGGAATAATTTTGTGGATTAATTATCCCAGCAATTATGAATCTAATTCACAAATACCAGAGATAATAATCAAAGTAACAAATTCATTAGTAGAAATAACTTACAAAGGCCAAAATTATGAGACAATAATCAAAGTAACAAATTCAGTAGTAGAGGTTTAACAAATCAACCATATAAAAATATCATGTCTTTTCTTTCTACAGCAAATTGTCAAAGGAAAACATCTACGTTGTGATGGACAAAAGTCGCATGTATTTTTAATGGAGAAAAATTAATATTTCGTTCTCTTAATAAATCTACATACTCTCAATAAAATAACATAATTTTAATTTTACCCTTTTGTCCCCCCCCCCCCCCCCATATCAAAATTCAAATTTTATGTTTTTAGATTTCACTGATCAATGTAAAGTTTTACTAATTTTTACAGTTTTATCAAATTCTAAAGTTTTACCAAGTTCTAAAGTTTTATCAAATTTTACAGTTTTACAAAGTTTTATGGTTTACAAGTTCTGCATTTTTACCAAATTGTACTTAAACAATTGTACAACTTGGTAAAATTATGTACAAAAATTTACCAAGTTGTACCTCGACAGTGGTACAACTTTGTACTAAATTCTACAGTTTTACGAAGTTGTATTTGAACGATTGTACAATTTAGTAAAACTTTGTCTCTGGATTGTAGTACAAAGGAGGAGGAAGAGGAGGAGGAATAAAAAAATGAATAATTCATATTAAAAACATAAGAAATTTTGTAGAAGAAGAATAGATTTGAGAAAAAAAAGAAATAATAGAGAAGAGAAAAGAGAAGTGTAAGTTTAGATTTGCGAGAAAGGGAAAGAAACTAGGTTTTGAAGTATGAATGATATTGTTTGAAAATAGATAGATGTATTAGGGTGTTTTGGTATTTTAGATAGATTTTCGGATTAAAAATAAATAAAAACATATAAAAAAGAACAAAAATATATAAGATCACTTTTTTGGAAGAGAGAGCATTTCAGCATTTGATTCAACAAAAGTCTCATATACTCTTAGCGGAGAAAAAATAATCTTTCATATTTTAATGAATCTACATACTCTCGTATTCTTAATGAAATAATAGAACTCCAATTTCACCTTTTTTTACCCCTTCCCCTCTCCAAATTAAATTTCAAATTTCAAACTTTTAGATCTAAATAATCGATGTGAAATTTTACCAAATTTTACAATTTTACTTAATTCTAAAGTTTTACCAAATTCTAAAGTTTTACCAAATTTTACGGTTTATAAGATCATTTTTTTGGCAGGGAAAGCATCTCAGCGTCGTTTGATAAAGAGTTTCGTGGAATTGAGTTTTAAGGTCACTATCATTTCTTTTGAACAAAATATCAAGTTAAATCGTGAATCACATGCAGGAGGGGTAAATTCGAAATCAAACCAGTTCTTACTCTTCTTTAGATTAGCGTTATTAAAATATTATATAATAGATCTGAACCTACCCCAGCCGTTAGATCACTGACCCACCTTCATGTGAAAGGACAATCCCGTCCAAGACAGAGCTCACAATCTCATGTGTAGATTTATCTTATTAACATGTGCCTTGGTTTCTCGATTCCGATCGACTGGTCGGATAGTCAGATATCTTCTTCAACCTTGCTATGTGGCAATATGTCAATGGTAGGTGATATAGTATTTTCTTGTTCGCTGGGGGTTCATCAGAAGATATATCTAATCTGATTCAAATCAATTTTCTTATAGAAAGAGTTTAAGATAAAAGTTACATGCTAGTTGTATTCACGGTTGACTAAAACTAAAAGAAACAGTTAAAGCTTTCAAGAAAATGTACTCAATCAAATATGTAATCCGCATGGCGGCACGGTTGTTTTGGTTTTAGAGACAAGAACGTAGTCTCTTACTAATATAAATTTTCTTGCCAAACTCTTATTAGTAGAGTTTGATTTTACTGGGCGTTAACACCATACGTTGGGATACTTGTTCATTCGGATTTATGCTTAGTATTTGAATTTTGATTCCATAAGAAATCATGAAGCAAAGGAGCAGTGCCGGTAATTTTGGTGGCCTAAAGCCAAAAAAAATAAATTTTTCAATCATATAAACTATAAACATCTTAAAATGCTTTTACACCACAAAATATATGAATTAAAAAAATTGTACTAGATTCACCATAACAAAATACAAAGTCATTTAGGAATTACCAAAAATAAGAGATTTTTAAAGATAAAATTATGACAATCAAGTTTAAGATTAAGAGATCAAAACATTACACAACGCTGTTAATAAGAAAGCATAAGAAAATGTGGCCTTCAAATGTAATTTAAATTTGTGGCATAAATCTTATACGTCACATGCTTTCAGGTAGGGACAGAGCTCTGCAAAAGGAGACACTCTTAGAACTTCGTAGACGTTTTGGCGAAATCTGAATAATGCCATATTACATAAAATAAAAGAAATGGCAAATATTCAGTTAATGATATGTAAAGATACATTCAAAAATTTTGTATTAGTAGAAATATTGGGATTACGACTTTGAAATGGTGTTTTATAGACTCAACTCTCTTAAAATTAAATTTTATTTTGGTATTTCAAGGTACTTAACATTTATTATACACTATAAGTATCATGCCTTAATTTTGTAAGACATTGCGTATGAAAAAAAATCTAGAACACATCGAAACTCCTAGTATTTAAATAATATACTAGATTTTGACCCGCGCTTAAAAGCGCGGATTTGTTTTTGAAATTAAATAAAATTTTAATGAATTTCTAAATAAGATAAAGCATTGATCTGATAACATTTATTGGAAAATAAATCATACCAAACTGAAAAAACGAAACCAACATTAAAATAAATTTCATAAATAGGCAAACAGATTCTATATCTTTAAAACCAATACTATGTGGGTTAAAATTCTAAATAAAAAAAGAATCATTTCAGTAATTTATTTACAAAATGTATATATAATATATTCTCAATAAAATACAATATATTCTGAAAATATATTCTAACAATCGACTTTCTTTAAAATGAATTCGAAATCAATAAAAGTGTTAATCAAGTAAATGAATATAATTAGCATATCGATAATATATTCTCTTTTGTTTTTCAAATTGATTGTTACAATCTAGGCAATATCAGCATTGATTTTAACAACCAAAATTTCAGTATTTATTTGAATGAAACATTTACAATATATTTTCTATTGTTTCGAATGCCTATACTATTGTTAATGAGCAAAAACCAGTTTATCTTTTAATAAAATTATAGAAATTGACTTACAATACATGTTAGTTTCATTTAATGTTGTAATGAATTACCCATATTTGAACGTTAAACCTTTAATATTGCTACAGTCCGTGGTTGGGATTAATAAGTGATGTATTGATAAGAAGTGTGTTTTAATAAAATGAAGTGTATCATGTGGTATAATATTTTCGTGTACCAAATGATGCGGTCTAATAAATAAAGTATATATGTGGTATAATCAAATAGTGAACAAAAAAGATAAGGGTCTAATACATAAAAATATTGACTGAATGATTGTTAGAGAAATATAAGGTAACTGATTGTTAGTTGAAATTTAAAGTAAGACCAAAATATTATTAATTAATGAAAGGGTCCAAACAATTTTTTTAAGTAGATTTATTAAAACTCATTCTCTTTTAATAGTATTGATATATATATATATATATATATATATATATATATATATATATATGAATTTCAATATCATACTTTCAAATGAAAACAGCGGGCAACATCAGATAATATCTCTCTAATAGTATAAAAGCTTTAAAAATCAAAATAAAATATCCAAAGCAGGATCAAGAAAATCTAAAATCTCATGAAAGTTAAATATTAGCACCCCAATAAATAAACACTCAATTATGACATTCAATATTTTGTTGGTTAAAGTATTGGTTTATGAATTTAAAGTGTATACATATATATTTCACAATTTTCTGATATTAAATATGATAAATAACGTATTTGAATATTTTGAACACTCAACCCTTTAATTAAATTTATTTTCTAACATATCAAGGTGTTTATTTTTATTATATAATATATGTAAATATTGTACACTTGCTTGTAAAATTATATATATATAATTCAAAACTATATCCGAGTATCCTAGTCTTTTAATTAAATACTTTATTTTGAATACCATATATTTTGAAAATTGAATTGAATATTTGAAATAATTAAAAATCTAGGAAATTTTGAAACTAAAAGTCTATGAAGTACTATCTTATAATAATTTAAAATTTTAAACTGTAAGTAAATATTTATAGAAATTTACCAAACCTTTTGTCAGTAGCTTAATGTCTCAGTTATGTTATGCTCCTTGTAAATTTTGTTTGCATGCAAATGATAATTTATATGAAAGGGAAATCATTATAATTTCGATAGACATAGAACAAAATCTAAACACAATTAATATATATGTGTTACTATAATTATATTTTAAAAATTGGATTCACATAAACTGAGGAAAAATATACAGTTTCTTCATCAAATACTCTACAAAAGATATCACTATTCATATTTTATAACAAAGCAAAGAAATAATAACAATATTTTGTCAAAGAAAAACACACATTTATATAGTAAATATATAGGTAAAACAATTATTTTATTAAAATATTTATCTGAAATTTTGAAACGGGTATTTATAAAGTTTGAAACGCCCGCCTTTCAATAATCATCTTACGCAATCAATACTATTAAAAGGGAAAGAGTTTTAATAAATCTATTTTAAAAAGTTGTTTGGACTCTTTCATTTATCTTATTATTTTTTGGTCTTACCTTAAATTTAGACTAACAATATGTTACCATATATTTCTCTAACAATAATTTATTTAATTTCTTTATTTATTCACTACTATTACTATATTTACCATTTTGATTTTTAATCGTAAAAGCATTGAAACTAATGTTTTATATTATCATTTTTATCATATAATATATGATTTAAAGCAAGAGAAGTTACTCGACATATATGTGTACATTCTAACTTCCTCTTTCTTTTATAATAAAGTAATCATATCATATATAAATTTTCGCACTAAAATCTCATATCATATAGTAAACTTCCAACCGTCTATGGTTTGATAGATATTTTCATATCTAAAAATGAGTTTTCTGAATATTCATGTTACCTTCACAAAAATGTAGAAATTCATTGGTTTTTTTTAAGTTAACCCGACTTCACGATATCAGTATGGATTATTCACGATTTTGAAAATTATTGGTTTAGATATTATATTTTTTTTATACTTTCACTTAAAAATGAATCAATACTATTAAAAGAGAAATAGTCTTAAAAAATCTAATATAAACAAGTTGTTGGAGTCACGTATAACTATTTTTTTTGGTAATACCATTAATCATTCTAATCATACAAAATTTTAAATATTTTTAATATATCCTAATATTATTCTTTATGATATCTTTACTCAGAAAAATATTTCATCAACCATGTTTATGTACAATAACGTTAAAAATCTATATCAAAAAGTTGTTGGACCTGATATAAACGTAATGGGTCCACATATGTTCAGGTATTTAGAATCTTAAAAAAATCACAATATCTAAAAAACCGGAAAAATATTCGAAACTCCAAACAAATACCCAAAAAAATTCAAATACCTAAAAATTCAAAATATTATTCAAAGTCTGAGACGATGAACTGAAAAATACCCAATTTTTTTTTAATTTGAAAATTTACCTGAAATCAAAAACTATAATCGTAAACCAAAAACTTAAAAAAAAATGTCCATACTAGAGGAAACATATTTGAAATATCTAAATATACCTAATAAACACAACATATTTATGATCGGATCCAGGGTATGATCCAGACTCAAACAAAGACATGCGGGTCTAAAAAAATCCAATATGTTATCTTCTCTGGACCTGAACTAAACCTATATTTTCGGGTCGGTTCAGTTTGTTTTTTTATCCGGATATAATTATAATGCCTAAAATAAACTTACGTAAAAGTGTATATATAAAATCTCAATTAAACTAATTCATAGATTATATAACTGTTAAAAATTATATTTTTTGATATAATAAAACTTTGTATTATAATATAATCCAAAAAACCCGCACTTGAAAATCTAGTTTACTATTAAAATATAATTGTATGCTTTAAAATTGTAAACACTAGTTATTATTATGTTAATGATCGAAATTCCGTTGAAAATTTTAGAGCCAGAAATGCCTAACCCTAGTTATTATATCCTTACTTAAAATGGACGGCAGTGTCTCACAAACAAATAAAAAAGTACTGTACTTAGAGCCAGAAGCCAGGTCACAAACCAAAGCATTGACCCAAAAGCAGTGCGTACCGGATTTAGTTGTAATAATAAAACGAATATAAAGACCGGAAACCTGTTAAACCGGTGCACCACTGCCAAAAAAGGACCAACAACAATTAACGTTATACACACTACCGATATAACATATACTTACAATTTATTTAATTATAAATATTGATCTTCCTCTTAAAATGTGTCTGAAATGTTCCCTCACACGTCTCCCTCCTCTCACTCTCTCTCTCTCTTTCTCTCTCTATCTTCTCCGTTTAACAGTCTCTCGCCGGCGGTAACTTTTTCCGGCGATGAAACTTCTCTTCCTCATTCCTCACCGTGATTTCTAAACCTCCTTCTCTCTCATCTTATCACGTGATCAACAGACTTTATACTGTTTCTTGTCAATCTTTTATAAACCTTTTGTAAACTTTTCCGACAGAGACACAAGATGTTGGATCTTAACCTCGACGCTGACTCTCCCGAGTCAACTCAGTACGGTGACTCGTACGCAGATCGGAAAACATCAGACGGCTCCGGGAACCGGTCAGAGACGTCCACGTCGTCGGTCATCAATGCTGAAGCTGACGACGACTCTTGCTCGACTCGTGCTTTTACTCTAAATTTCGATATTTTAAAAGTCGGAAGCAGCGGCGACGGCTGTGGCGGTGGCGGAGATGAAAGCACCGCCGTGACTAAAGAGTTTTTCCCGGTGGCTGGAGACTGTGGGCATCTACGAGGGTCGAGCTCTAGAAGCTGGATAGATCTCTCTTTCGATGGCTCGAGGCAAGGAGAAACAAACTTAGTGGCTCCGGCGCCGGCGCCGGCTCCGGTGAAAAAGAGTCGGAGAGGACCGAGGTCAAGGAGTTCGCAGTACAGAGGAGTTACCTTCTACCGAAGAACTGGTAGATGGGAGTCACATATATGGTAAAAGCCAATTAAAACTCCCTGACTTCTTATTTAAAATTTCATTAATTCAACTTTTTATTTTAGTTTCTGAAACTGATTAAAAATTAAAAACCTTTATTTGTACTTTGTGAAATTCGATTAAAATCCAAAAACTCTGTTTTGGTTTTTATTATTTGCAGGGATTGTGGGAAACAAGTCTATTTAGGTAAAAGATTTAAATTTTCATTATTTTAGTTCTTGATTTCATTTTTAACAATCTTCTTGATTTTTCACGTATAGGTGGTTTTGACACTGCTCATGCCGCGGCTAGGTAAAGTTTTAGATCATTTTTCAGCATTGTTTGTGTCTTTTGATGATTATGATCTTATTTCTTTTTATATATATGTAGAGCTTATGATCGAGCTGCTATCAAATTTAGAGGAGTTGATGCTGATATCAACTTCACTCTCGGCGATTACGAGGAAGATATGAAACAGGTTTAGTTTTTATATTATTTGTGTCATCTAGTAAAATCCTTTCTTTCATGGAAAATGTTAATTGAGTGTTTGCCCCTCTCAACAGGTTCAAAACTTAAGCAAGGAAGAGTTTGTGCACATACTCCGTCGACAGAGCACAGGTTTCTCTCGGGGAAGCTCCAAGTACCGAGGAGTTACATTACACAAATGTGGGAGATGGGAAGCTAGGATGGGTCAGTTTCTTGGTAAAAAGTGAGCCAACTTTTTCTCTCTTTGATCTGAGCACTTAGAAGTAATGTTAAATGACTAGAAAATGGTGTCTTAGTAATTGAAACCAAAAGTGGTGAGATTGTTAAAATGTTTTGGGGATTTTTAAGATGGGTTGAATTGCAGGTATGTTTACCTTGGGCTGTTCGACAGCGAAGTAGAAGCTGCAAGGTCATATTAAAACAATGATCATGAATCTTTTACTTGTTTTGCCAGAGAAAATAAAAAACTTTCTATTCTTAAAGTTTTGTACCTCTTTAAGAAGAACTCCACTAGAGCTCTTTTTTTAACTCTTTCTGAACACTTTGTTCTTGAAAACAGGGCTTATGATAAGGCTGCGATAAGCTCTAATGGTAGGGAAGCAGTTACCAACTTCGAGCTTAGTTCATACCAGAATGAGACTAACTCTGAGACCAATAACCAAGGTAACGTACATAATCTAGTGTAATACTTTAATCATCAGTCTATAAAACACAGCTTATGATTGTTGTTTTATTTATTTATGAAGGTGCTCATGACAAGCTTGATCTCAGCTTGGGAATGTCTCTTTCCCCCGGGAATGCGTCAAAGCAAAACGGAAGGCTCTTTCATTACCCTTCTAATACTTATGAAACTCAGCGTGGAGTTAGTTTAACGGTAATTTCTCAACACCAATCTCTGAAAAAATCATGAAAACGTTTAGTTATTGTCTTACAACGCTTGCAGATAGGTAATGAGTTCATGGGAAAGCCGGTGAACGCACCTCTTCCTTATGGTTCATCGGACCATCGCGCTTACTGGAACGGTTATAACAACCCTGTCGAGGTAAAAAAAAATAATAATCTGAAATGTAACCAGAAAAAACTATGTAAAAACCATACAATGAGATAATGTTTGTTTGCTTGTTTCTTATGTTTTGGTTTCCAGGGAAGGGCAACAGAGAAGAGAAGTGAAGCTGAAGGAGGAGGGATGATGAGTAACTGGGGATGGCAAGGACCAGGCCAAACCAGCGCCATGAGACCGCAACCACCAGGCCCACAACCACAGTTGTTCTCAGTTGCAGCAGCATCATCAGGATTCTCTAATTTCCGGCAACAACCTCCCAATGACAATGCCTCCTCTCTTGGTTACTTTTATCCACAACCTTAACTTACAGAGGAGGCTTTAAAACTATGAGTGTTATGGTAACTGGATTATTTATAAAATGGGATATGCTTTTCTTTATCGTCGATGTGAAACATGTTCTTCCGTGTACCTTGGTAAAGAGAACACGACTCTTGGAAACTGTAAGGCAAAAGTTTTGTAAATAACATAAAAAGTAAAATTATTGTCGGTATATTTACTTATATACTCATATCATTAATATATAATTAACATAACATATACTTATTTCATTGTTAACAACATTATTATAAAATGTTTTTTGTTGAAACAGTAGACCTGAACATTAGAATTTAATTCTACCTAAATAAAAATCGATTAGATCTAAATTAAAAAAAAAACAAAACCAATTTAACTAATTCAAACTATTTAAAAGCTATTAGTTAAATTAAATCAGATCGGATAGATTAAATTGAATCAATTAAATCGAGTCGGTTTTCTATTTGAAATATATCAGTTTACTAATATTGAACGAACCCATTTATTCGATCCACATTTTTCGACAAATAAAATAATCCATACATCCAATCCACATTTTTGAAAATAAAATATGATTATGAGGTTAATTACATAATATATATCATCATACTAACTATATAGTTATTGTAATTGGAGACAGTAATTTTTAAGTATAAATGTGTAGCCATGATGTTTATTATTGGTGCAACAGATTTCACCAATAAAACAAACTGAGAATTGGGTTTTTGTCGGTACGTGATTTGGTTATTTGATATATCTAATAGCAATAATTGAAAAGAACAACAGTAAAGAGAGGGATAGTGATAGGATGTGACAACTTTGGCTGCCTCTTCGGAACCCCAAAGGATTCGTGGAGAAAACATTAGCTTTCCATTTGTATACATATATTCGGATATGACCAAAATATATACTTATATTCTAAAATCACGTGTCAAACATAGTAACTTAACTATCTATATACGATTGAGAGTTGTGCATAAGGTAGTACCTAACTATATACTATATAGTACAACCACAAAAAACTATCATAGTATAAACTGGTTTAACTTTTGGAACAAAGTAGAATGGACTGGATGCTATACCGTCTAAATTTACCACATGTAGGAACACCCTAGCCTAGAAGACTTATCTAAAAAATATATTTAGTCATCAAATGTTTAAAGATTTTTTGTGTGTGCTGTTTGTTATGCCTATTGTCAAAGCTAAAAGGCAAAATAAGAGATTCTCGATCTCTTGTTCTGTCAAATCAAATCTTAAAGTCTATCTACCGTTGGGGTAATGTAAAGATATTCAGTAAGAGATGTGATGTCTTAAAGAAACTTAAATTATTATCCACATTAGTCCAAAAATGGTCCTATCCTACGACTCGTATCCTATGCCTTTATCAGTAATCTTAACTCACATGTTTCTTTAAACATTTTATTATCATTCTTTTGAAATAAAGTAGGATAATCACACTATCTTTAGCCGACAATCCTTTGAACACATTTTTGCGATGTTAATCATGTGATTCGCCGCAACACAAAACGACTAACTTAAGCTGACTGACTAAGTTTGGATTTAAATTATCACGATCTAACTAATTTCCCAAAAAAACAGTAACGACGATTAGTCTTTCTAGATTTTCCATTGAAATTTAAGACGTGACTTCATCTTTGTCTGAACAAACAACATCAACTTAGTTTCAGTACAGG